>NW_020953503.1:960-7548 GCF_900497805.2 Vombatus ursinus | reverse complement strand
GAAAGAAAGAAAGAAAGAAAGAAAGAAAGGAGAAAAGGAAAAGAAAAGAAAAGAAATCCCTATATAAGGCTGTTAAAGATTTCAAAGAATCACAGATCAAAGAATTCAAACAGAGTCTGTGAGTTAGAAGCAATTTCATTCAAGACCACCAAGGAGGGAGAGCCACCCTTTCTTGAAGCACTCTATGGGGCAGCTTAATTTTTAGGGAGTTTTTCTTGACACCTAGGCCAAGTTCTGCCTCCTTGCAACATCCATCAGTGACTCATCACTCTGTCCTCTGTCACACAAAACAGATTCTTTCTCCATATGGTCGTCTTTAATTATTGGAATACAAAGACAATGGCCTCCCTAAGTCTTTACTCCTCTAGGCTAAACATGCCTAACTTCTTCAACAGAAATTCATTGATGCAGACTCAAGTCAACTATCCTGTTTGCCCTCTTCTGGACACCCCCAAGCTTTTCAATATACTTCTTAAACCCGAATGCCTCACATAAAACTCCACACTACAGGTAAGCTTCGACAAGGGCAGAGTCCAATGAGATGATTAACTTCCTGTCCCTGAAATCTAGGCCTCCCTTAATGCAACTCAAATTCACATTAGCTTTTTTGACTGTCATGTCATACTCCTGACTCATATAGAGCATGTCTTTCATTAAAACACCCAGATATTTTCTTTCTCAGAATAAGTACAGTCTAACCATTCTTTCCCCTACCTCATACTTGTGCAGTTGATTTTTTGATGTCAATAAGTAAGACTTCTTAGATTCAAATCTATCAAGAAGCCTATAAAGCATTTATAAAGCCTACAAATTCCCCTGGAAGTCCTTCTGAATAAGAAACACTCTTCCCAGCGTTTCCAAACCATGCTAGCTACTCTCTGGCCAGCCTCCTCCTCCCCTTCCCATCAAAACGTTGACTCTGCTCCTCCTGAGATTCTGGTCTTTTATAGGCTAATTCTTTGATTTCTCTTTCTGAAAACCAGGTCTTTATACCACTTCCCAGACTTTTTCCAAGTCATGCCACCATATATCTTCCATCCTCTTTTTAGCTCTCCTTTTTACGCATTATCTGCTCCTATTAGAATGTAAGGTCCTTGAGGGTAGAGCTGTAGCTCACTTACATTTGGATTTCCACATCTTAGTGCAGTGCTTGGCAAATAATAAGCACTTACTATTTTTTTTATTCATTCACTCATTCATCTACACTATACAAAAAACTCATTGTAAAAGTAAATGGAGGGAGTGGGTAGGGTGCTACGTCAGAGGTGTCTCTAGCATCAACTCTCTTTTAGCTTAGGTTTGATGTTGGGATGAGATGAGGCACTCACATGCCATTGAATAGTTATCAAAAGTTTTACTTTACCCAACTAAAAAAGAAAAGACAACAAGGATGCAACCAGGATAATCTTCTGTTTCCTTTTGTGGAAACTAATCTCTAAGGATCAGAGAATAGGAGGGACCTGGCCCTTCCCATGTTGTAGATGAAGGGAAAGAAATTGCATCAAGAAAGCAGTAGTCCTATTACAAACCATCCCTTGGTGGCAAAGTCCTAAGGGTGTTCTACAGACTTTCCACCATTTAAATGCTTATAAGTCTTTACTGGACAGTCCTCCTGACATGGGCAGTGCTAAAGCAAAGAAGAGAAAAGAGAACAAAATTATAGTCTCCCCTCCCACCCAAGGATTCCCCTTGAGGAGAGAAAAATAAAAATAAAAATAAATGTGGAAGAGAATGAAAACTAGAGATCCTCAACCTTTCTTCTGCTCTTTAAAATGACCAAGTCTTAAGTTTCTACAATCTGGTCCGTGTGTTGAGTGACGCCATGTCTTTGCAGTTCACAGTGAGTCTTTTAATGCAAAATATGAAGATGAGCTACAGCTGAACCAGAAATATCAGACTGATAATACAGTTGTAACATCTCCAGTACAGTCCCCATTTTCCTCATCTACTATGAGATGCTGATGATAAGCAGGAATAGCTCTGGGGACATCAAGGTCACAGAGTAGACACTTCTAGCATAGTCAAAAATTCTTCATTATGCATTCAGGGTCAACTCTAGTAAAGTGGCTCAGAGGTTATAAGCCTCTTACGTGCAACCTGTCCCATGATCTAGATTAATGCTGAGGCTCTGCCTATACAATCATATATTTGGTATTCACCTGACAAAACCTCTTGCTCCCCAAAAGCCACATGTTGACATAGAAGGCATTGGCCAAGAACCACATCATGTCGACATAAAAGGTATTGGCAAGATTTCTTCATTGGTCCTGACCCCAAAGGCAAGATCTCTTGTCTATACTGGGTTCTCCAGGCCCCAAACCATTTAATCAGACCCATAGTTAATGCTCACCTATTTATGTGAATGAAGATCTTCTTTGCTGCATTCTTCCTCAAAACAGACAATTGTGATTTTAATATAACATTTTCATTTAGCAATTAAAAAACCTCCTGTGATCTATCCATGTTAGAAAGACTGGTTTACAACATGCAACAGGCAACTCTGGACAAACAGTTATTTTATGACCCTGTGTCATCTGTTCAGTAGCAGGTAGAGTACAACAACAGAGAAGCAACTTCTTTTTGAAAGTGATGTAGTGAATGTTATTGGGGAGCAGGGTGAGGGGTACCTGGAACTCTAGAACTTTAATAGTCACTTATTCTCACTATATCTTAGTGCCCATCAAAAGATCCACTCAGACTGATCGTTATGGACAAAGACCTACGGAAACATGGGCCTTGCAAATTCAGAAAGGCCCAACGAGAGGGACCACTGGACAGCATGCTTTCTATACCTTCCATAAGTGTTGCCTGTTCTGTGCTGCATTGGAAAGAGGCCAACTTGCAGGTGATGTGGTTTTGAGAGAGGTCTAAAGAGATACTCAGGTGGGGAATGCGGGTTCTCCAAAACATGGAGAATCTCCAATAAGTCTCTGGGCCTTGTTCTTAGATCAGCTAAGTGTCAATGCTGCATTGTGCATTGAATCATTTGTGTTTTCCCCACCTACTATATTCTCCAAAACTGGATCTGGATTTTCTAAAGATTGATTTCTTACCCATTCTTCCTCATATAGGCCAACATCTGATCTAGGACACGTGGTCTATGGCCTTGTCTGACCGGGTCAACATTATGTCATCAATGTAGTGGTATACACTGATGCTCTCAGGAAGGGAGGTCTCTTTCAATTCTCTGCCCGCCAAAATGTAGCAGTTTGAGAAAGAGTTCATTTAACACTGAGGTAAGACAGTGATGCTATACTGGGCTTCTTCCCAGATGAAAGTAAACTTATTCTAACTGATCTCAACCACAAGAATAGAAGGGGAAAGCACTGGAAAAATCACTGATCTGGATTTGGACTAACTGGTCTGCAACATTGATAAGGTCAGGAACAGCTATAATGATGAGCATGACTATGTTCAGTTTCCTGTAGTGTAGTGGTCAAAACCAAATGGAAGTGGATCCCCAGAGGCAGTGTACTGACTCAGAAGAACAACCAATTAATGTTATCTGTGCTATATTGTAATTTTTATTTATTTTTTTGAACATTTCTCAATTACATTTTAGGAGTTATATTGACCATGGGCTGTGAGTTTGACACTTCTGTTGTAATACAGTCACATGCTAGGCACTATTTGCCTTCCTCACAGGGAATACAGGGTTATAGTATGGGGAACTGGTTTAGTGAAGTACTCCAGCTTTCATCCTCTTCAACACTAAAGGAGATATATCTTTTTTTCTCCCACTCAACAGTATATTATTTTTTCCAATTACATGTAAAGATAGTTTTCAACATTCACTTTTATAAGATTTTGAGTTCCAGATTTTTTTCTCCCCCCCAACCCCCTCCTCAAGATGGCTTGCAATCTGATATAGGCTATACATGTACAATCATATTAAACATATTTTCACATGAGTCATGTTGTGGAAGAAGAATCAGAACAAAAGGGGAAAACCACAAGAAAGAAAAAAAAGAGAGAAAAAAATAGTATGCTTTGATCTGCATTCACACCTCATATGTTCCTTCTCTGGATATGGATAGCATTTTCCATCATGAGTCTTCTGGAATTTCCTTAGATCACTGCATTGCTGAGAAGAGCTAAGTCTATCGTAGCTGATCATCATATAACGTTGCTAGTATGCGTACAATGTCCTGGTTCTGCTCACTTCACTCAGCATCAGTTCACATACACTAAGGAGATATATCTTTCACCACCCTGGAGATATGATATTTCATGGTGTTAACTACACGGGATAGTTCGGGTAACTCTTAAGAATTTCCATTTGATCCTTCCTACAGCACGCCTAGAGGTTGCTGATAAGGCTCTCATGATACTGGTCCCATAATATACCTTCCCTTCATGGTCTACCCTCTGTAGCAAGCCTTGAATGATCCAAATGGTAACGGGGCTTTAGAGTAGAGGTATCAAATACACAGACCTCATTTGCTTTGCTGCCAATACTCCCAAGTTGGCCGAAACCAGATCAAAATGGAATTGGGAAATATTTAACAAATTAAATAAAAATACAACAGAACATAGATAATATTACTATGTGATTTTCTAATTCAATATGTTACTCATAGGGATCCTTACGTATGGTTCAGTGGCCCCCATTTCTATTTGAATCTGACATGATTACATTACGATATACCTCAGGCTTAGGAGGTGTTTAATTATCCTGTATAGTTTTTCAGAAGCAATACCTACTATTCTCTCCTAGAGAAGGTATCATTGCCCTCTGCCCTCCTAGCAAGGCAGCTGGCTCAATGACTCCTCTGTTCCCCTAATCCCAGAGTGACTATTCCAACTGCTGTCAATATTTGCTCAAGCACAGCTGACCTGGACATCTGTTCAGTTTTCACCAGTTGATCAGCCCACAGAAGTCCGAGGACATTTGAGTGGGGCTCTACCTAAAAGGCAGGATCTAATTGTTTCTGAGGCTAGACATGGAGTGTGGCAGGTGGTGAGCCCTGCCACTGCCTCTTTGAATGTCTAAGAATTCTGACCAATGCAATGACCAACCAAAGTTACAGATAGTGAAACATACTATACATTTCCTGACATATGCTTATTAGAGGTAATGGAGTCAAGATGCAGAATAAGATATAGATAGATAGATAGATAGATAGATAGATAGATAGATAGATAGATAGATAGATATAGATATAGATATAGATATAGATATAGATATAGATATAGATATAGATATATAAATATGATATATATAAAATATATATCATACATATATCTATATCTATATCTACATCTATATATATATATATATATTGTTAACCTGGCCAATGTGAAAACTGATTTTGCTCGACTCTTTATATTTTTACATCAGTTTCCTTTTTCTTTGCTTTTTCCCCCAATGGGAATAGGAATAAGGAGGGAGACTAGGGATAAAATACCCCCCAAAAAAGAAGAAAGAAAAATGCAAGGAAAAAAATAGATCACTGAATCATTTTTAAATGCACAGAAGATAATAAAAGAAAGGCTTAAAAGAATGACAGACAAGCAGACAAGAAGCCAAGCTTTGTAAGTTACACACTGAATTTATTATGTTTTTTTAAATAAGAGAAAACTCTATGGAATGGAGATCTGCAATTTCATGCATAATCTACTTTTTTCTCTTCTAATTTCTGTATTGATATATTGATTTTCTTTGTGTTTGCTAAGTTCAGAACTTTTTTTTTTTTTTAGTGTTTAAAAGACATGGAGGCTACCCTTGGTTGTTTTATTTCCCATTAATTCAGTTCAATCCAACAAACCTTTCTTAAATACTTACAATATGCCAGGTGTTCGGTGCTAAGAATACAAAGAGAAAAGTCCAATAGTGCCTGCCCTCAAGAAGCTTAAGTTCTATCTGAGAAGAATCAAAAAGTACAGAGAAAAATCTGTACACTTTATATTCATGAACCAGATCTTTAAACTTCTGTGTGGTCCTAAAGACAGAGCTCCTCACCTAGAAATCTCTTCTTGTGCTAAAACTGTGGCATCTCACTTATTTAGCAGAGATTCTTTAAAATGTAAAATCACACAAAGAGGAGAGAAGTGGATTTTGGAAGTTATTGTTGTTTGCCCTTTGTTTTGAAGAGGACCAATGACATCATGGAGTGATGTCATAACTTGTGGGAGAATTGGATTTATACGAGACTCAGCTGAACAAAGTCATTAGTCTCATGGTCTCTTCCAGAGTCATCAAAGTCCAGGGGCAAGACAAAAGTCAGATGACTGGCGATGGTCCAGGATATAGTGCATGGCCTTAATGTCTTCGATGTCTTACCAAGCCCTACAGTGCCTCCTTCAGCTGCCTTTATGACCATTATTTTCACCTGCCCATTCCACCAGGGAAGTCTTCACGTGTTTGGGATCGACACTCCACTAACTCATCAATGAGTTTGAGGCCCATAGCTTACCCTCAACCTGTTAACCTGAAATGGTTTAGTAGACTGCGGTCACTGTGTATGCTACAGCTTCTGAGAGTTGAATGCCAGGTAGACACCAAGAGTAGACGAGCAGCCCTGAAAAGGGCTTTGCAAGCCCTCACACTGGAGGTGCTAGTCCTCCTTGAACACTCCAGATGTGGAA
>NW_020953503.1:0-860 GCF_900497805.2 Vombatus ursinus | reverse complement strand
TTTTTTTTTTTTGGTGAGGCAATCAGAGTTAAGTGACTTGCCCAAGGTAACACAGCTAGTGAGTGTAATGTGTCTTAGGCCAAATTTGAACTCAGGTCCTCCTGTCTCCCAGGCTGGTGCTTTATCCACTGCAGCACCTAGTTGCCCCTATAGTAGTTAGTTTTGCTAGACTTATCTTACTGTTTGTCTTATTTAACCATGGTTACAAGGGATGGCTCACTGGGTAGAAAGAATATACAAAAAAATGAATTTAACATAAAAAGAGATGTCAATATGAATAAAAAGTACTAGGAAGTGAAAGTGCCCTTGGCAACATATTAATCCAACATTCTCGTTTTATAAAGTAGGAAGTTGAAATTCTACTGTGCCACAACATTCAAAGAGATAAATAAATAAGGATAATCTGGGGAAAGAGCCCTGAACACTAAAACCATCAGGAGGTGGCCAGAAACATGAAGAAAGCGAAGCATTTAAAGAGGCAGATGTGAGGAGGGAGTGTGCTCCTGCCTTGAGGGACTACCTTGGCAAAGGCACGGACATAAGCAACTATGATTCCGAATCAGGAATGGCAAATAGGTGATAAGTGAAGGGAAATAATAGGAGGCTGGAAATGGAAGCCTCCACCAGATAGTGAAAGGCTTTAAATGCCCTGTACATGTAGAAAGCATTTAATAAAAGGTGATTGAATTAAATTGAAGACAGTTGGAAAAAAATATAGTTGGGCAATAAATAGAAACCACTATGCTATAGACTGAAAAAAAATAGCTTGGCCATTTTCCAGGTGAATGGGAGTGCCTAGCACACTGCCTTGCTCAATGTTCATTGAATTGAATTGATGTGATTGTCTAGTAAGGTGAGCC
>NW_020953502.1:959-7547 GCF_900497805.2 Vombatus ursinus | reverse complement strand
GAAAGAAAGAAAGAAAGAAAGAAAGAAAGGAGAAAAGGAAAAGAAAAGAAAAGAAATCCCTATATAAGGCTGTTAAAGATTTCAAAGAATCACAGATCAAAGAATTCAAACAGAGTCTGTGAGTTGGAAGCAATTTCATTCAAGACCACCAAGGAGGGAGAGCCACCCTTTCTTGAAGCACTCTATGGGGCAGCTTAATTTTTAGGGAGTTTTTCTTGACACCTAGGCCAAGTTCTGCCTCCTTGCAACATCCATCAGTGACTCATCACTCTGTCCTCTGTCACACAAAACAGATTCCTTCTCCATATGGTCGTCTTTAATTATTGGAATACAAAGACAATGGCCTCCCTAAGTCTTTACTCCTCTAGGCTAAACATGCCTAACTTCTTCAACAGAAATTCATTGATGCAGACTCAAGTCAACTATCCTGTTTGCCCTCTTCTGGACACCCCCAAGCTTTTCAATATACTTCTTAAACCCGAATGCCTCACATAAAACTCCACACTACAGGTAAGCTTCGACAAGGGCAGAGTCCAATGAGATGATTAACTTCCTGTCCCTGAAATCTAGGCCTCCCTTAATGCAACTCAAATTCACATTAGCTTTTTTGACTGTCATGTCATACTCCTGACTCATATAGAGCATGTCTTTCATTAAAACACCCAGATATTTTCTTTCTCAGAATAAGTACAGTCTAACCATTCTTTCCCCTACCTCATACTTGTGCAGTTGATTTTTTGATGTCAATAAGTAAGACTTCTTAGATTCAAATCTATCAAGAAGCCTATAAAGCATTTATAAAGCCTAAAAATTCCCCTGGAAGTCCTTCTGAATAAGAAACACTCTTCCCAGCGTTTCCAAACCATGCTAGCTACTCTCTGGCCAGCCTCCTCCTCCCCTTCCCATCAAAACGTTGACTCTGCTCCTCCTGAGATTCTGGTCTTTTATAGGCTAATTCTTTGATTTCTCTTTCTGAAAACCAGGTCTTTATACCACTTCCCAGACTTTTTCCAAGTCATGCCACCATATATCTTCCATCCTCTTTTTAGCTCTCCTTTTTACGCATTATCTGCTCCTATTAGAATGTAAGGTCCTTGAGGGTAGAGCTGTAGCTCACTTACATTTGGATTTCCACATCTTAGTGCAGTGCTTGGCAAATAATAAGCACTTACTATTTTTTTTATTCATTCACTCATTCATCTACACTATACAAAAAACTCATTGTAAAAGTAAATGGAGGGAGTGGGTAGGGTGCTACGTCAGAGGTGTCTCTAGCATCAACTCTCTTTTAGCTTAGGTTTGATGTTGGGATGAGATGAGGCACTCACATGCCATTGAATAGCTATCAAAAGTTTTACTTTACCCAACTAAAAAAGAAAAGACAACAAGGATGCAACCAGGATAATCTTCTGTTTCCTTTTGTGGAAACTAATCTCTAAGGATCAGAGAATAGGAGGGACCTGGCCCTTCCCATGTTGTAGATGAAGGGAAAGAAATTGCATCAAGAAAGCAGTAGTCCTATTACAAACCATCCCTTGGTGGCAAAGTCCTAAGGGTGTTCTACAGACTTTCCACCATTTAAATGCTTATAAGTCTTTACTGGACAGTCCTCCTGACATGGGCAGTGCTAAAGCAAAGAAGGGAAAAGAGAACAAAATTATAGTCTCCCCTCCCACCCAAGGATTCCCCTTGAGGAGAGAAAAATACAAATAAAAATAAATGTGGAAGAGAATGAAAACTAGAGATCCTCAACCTTTCTTCTGCTCTTTAAAATGACCAAGTCTTAAGTTTCTACAATCTGGTCCGTGTGTTGAGTGACGCCATGTCTTTGCAGTTCACAGTGAGTCTTTTAATGCAAAATATGAAGATGAGCTACAGCTGAACCAGAAATATCAGACTGATAATACAGTTGTAACATCTCCAGTACAGTCCCCAATTTCCTCATCTACTATGAGATGCTGATGATAAGCAGGAATAGCTCTGGGGACATCAAGGTCACAGAGTAGACACTTCTAGCATAGTCAAAAATTCTTCATTATGCATTCAGGGTCAACTCTAGTAAAGTGGCTCAGAGGTTATAAGCCTCTTACGTGCAACCTGTCCCATGATCTAGATTAATACTGAGGCTCTGCCTATACAATCATATATTTGGTATTCACCTGACAAAACCTCTTGCTCCCCAAAAGCCACATGTTGACATAGAAGGCATTGGCCAAGAACCACATCATGTCGACATAAAAGGTATTGGCAAGATTTCTTCATTGGTCCTGACCCCAAAGGCAAGATCTCTTGTCTATACTGGGTTCTCCAGGCCCCAAACCATTTAATCAGACCCATAGTTAATGCTCACCTATTTATGTGAATGAAGATCTTCTTTGCTGCATTCTTCCTCAAAACAGACAATTGTGATTTTAATATAACATTTTCATTTAGCAATTAAAAAACCTCCTGTGATCTATCCATGTTAGAAAGACTGGTTTACAACATGCAACAGGCAACTCTGGACAAACAGTTATTTTATGACCCTGTGTCATCTGTTCAGTAGCAGGTAGAGTACAACAACAGAGAAGCAACTTCTTTTTGAAAGTGATGTAGTGAGTGTTATTGGGGAGCAGGGTGAGGGGTACCTGGAACTCTAGAACTTTAATAGTTACTTATTCTCACTATATCTTAGTGCCCATCAAAAGATCCACTCAGACTGATCGTTATGGACAAAGACCTACTGAAACATGGGCCTTGAAAATTCAGAAAGGCCCAATGAGAGGGACCACTGGACAGCATGCTTTCTATACCTTCCATAAGTGTTGCCTGTTCTGTGCTGCATTTGAAAGAGGCCAACTTGCAGGTGATGTGGTTTTGAGAGAGGTCTAAAGAGATACTCAGGTGGGGAATGCGGGTTCTCCAAAACATGGAGAATCTCCAATAAGTCTCTGGGCCTTGTTCTTAGATCAGCTAAGTGTCAATGCTGCATTGTGCATTGAATCATTTGTGTTTTCCCCACCTACTATATTCTCCAAAACTGGATCTGGATTTTCTAAAGATTGATTTCTTACCCATTCTTCCTCATATAGGCCAACATCTGATCTAGGACACGTGGTCTATGGCCTTGTCTGACCGGGTCAACATTATGTCATCAATGTAGTGGTATACACTGATGCTCTCAGGAAGGGAGGTCTCTTTCAATTCTCTGCCCGCCAAAATGTAGCAGTTTGAGAAAGAGTTCATTTAACACTGAGGTAAGACAGTGATGCTATACTGGGCTTCTTCCCAGATGAAAGTAAACTTATTCTAACTGATCTCAACCACAAGAATAGAAGGGGAAAGCACTGGAAAAATCACTGATCTGGATTTGGACTAACTGGTCTGCAACATTGATAAGGTCAGGAACAGCTATAATGATGAGCGTGACTATGTTCAGTTTCCTGTAGTGTAGTGGTCAAAACCAAATGGAAGTGGATCCCCAGAGGCAGTGTATTGACTCAGAAGAACAACCAATTAATGTTATCTGTGCTATATTGTAATTTTTATTTATTTTTTTGAACATTTCTCAATTACATGTTAGGAGTTATATTGACCATGGGCTGTGAGTTTGACACTTCTGTTGTAATACAGTCACATGCTAGGCACTATTTGCCTTCCTCACAGGGAATACAGGGTTATAGTATGGGGAACTGGTTTAGTGAAGTACTCCAGCTTTCATCCTCTTCAACACTAAAGGAGATATATCTTTTTTTCTCCCACTCAACAGTATATTATTTTTTCCAATTACATGTAAAGATAGTTTTCAACATTCACTTTTATAAGATTTTGAGTTCCAGATTTTTTTCTCCCCCCCAACCCCCTCCCCAAGATGGCTTGCAATCTGATATAGGCTATACATGTACAATCATATTAAACATATTTTCACATGAGTCATGTTGTGGAAGAAGAATCAGAACAAAAGGGGAAAACCACAAGAAAGAAAAAAAAGAGAGAAAAAAATAGTATGCTTTGATCTGCATTCACACCTCATATGTTCCTTCTCTGGATATGGATAGCATTTTCCATCATGAGTCTTCTGGAATTTCCTTAGATCACTGCATTGCTGAGAAGAGCTAAGTCTATCGTAGCTGATCATCATATAATGTTGCTAGTATGCGTACAATGTCCTGGTTCTGCTCACTTCACTCAGCATCAGTTCACATACACTAAGGAGATATATCTTTCACCACCCTGGAGATATGATATTTCATGGTGTTAACTACACGGGATAGTTCGGGTAACTCTTAAGAATTTCCATTTGATCCTTCCTACAGCATGCCTAGAGGTTGCTGATAAGGCTTTCATGATACTGGTCCCATAATATACCTTCCCTTCATGGTCTACTCTCTGTAGCAAGACTTGAATGATCCAAACGGTAACGGGGCTTTAGAGTAGAGGTATCAAATACACAGACCTCATTTGCATTGCTGCCAATACTCCCAAGTTGGCCAAAACCAGATCAAAATGTAATTGGGAAATATTTAACAAATTAAATAAAAATACAACAGAACATAGATAATATTACTACGTGATTTTCTAATTCAATATGTTACTCATAGGGATCCTTACGTATGGTTCAGTGGCCCCCATTTCTATTTGAATCTGACATGATTACATTACGATGTACCTCAGGCTTAGGAGGTGTTTAATTATCCTGTATAGTTTTTCAGAAGCAATACCTACTATTCTCTCCTAGAGAAGGTATCATTGCCCTCTGCCCTCCTAGCAAGGCAGCTGGCTCAATGACTCCTGTGTTCCTCTAATCCCAGAGCGACTATCCCAATTGCTGTCAATATTTGCTCAAGCACAGCTGACCTGGACATCTGTTCAGTTTTCACCAGTTGATCAGCCCACAGAAGTCTGAAGATATTTGAGTCGGCTCTACCCAAAAGGCAGGATCTAATTGTCTCTGAGGCTAGACATGAAGTGTGGCAGGTGGTGAGCCCTGCCACTGCCTCTTTGAATGTCTAAGAACTCTGACCAATGCAATGACCAACCAAAGTTACAGATAGTGAAACATACTATACATTTCCTGACATATGCTTATTAGAGGTAATGGAGTCAAGATGCAGAATAAGATATAGATAGATAGATAGATAGATAGATAGATAGATAGATAGATAGATAGATAGATATAGATATAGATATAGATATAGATATAGATATAGATATAGATATAGATATATAAATATGATATATATAAAATATATATCATACATATATCTATATCTATATCTACATCTATATATATATATATATATTGTTAACCTGGCCAATGTGAAAACTGATTTTGCTCGACTCTTTATATTTTTACATCAGTTTCCTTTTTCTTTGCTTTTTCCCCCAATGGGAATAGGAATAAGAAGGGAGACTAGGGATAAAATACCCCCCAAAAAAGAAGAAAGAAAAATGCAAGGAAAAAAATAGATCACTGAATCATTTTTAAATGCACAGAAGATAATAAAAGAAAGGCTTAAAAGAATGACAGACAAGCAGACAAGAAGCCAAGCTTTGTAAGTTACACACTGAATTTATTATGTTTTTATTAAATAAAAGAAAACTCTATGGAATGGAGATCTGCAATTTCATGCATAATCTACTTTTTTCTCTTCTAATTTCTGTATTGATATATTGATTTTCTTTGTGTTTGCTAAGTTCAGAACTTTTTTTTTTTTTTAGTGTTTAAAAGACATGGAGGCTACCCTTGGTTGTTTTATTTCCCATTAATTCAGTTCAACCCAACAAACCCTTCTTAAATACTTACAATATGCCAGGTGTTTGGTGCTAAGAATACAAAGAGAAAAGTCCAATAGTGCCTGCCCTCAAGAAGCTTAAGTTCTATCTGAGAAGAATCAAAAAGTACAGAGAAAAATCTGTACACTTTATATTCATGAACCAGATCTTTAAACTTCTGTGTGGTCCTAAAGACAGAGCTCCTCACCTAGAAATCTCTTCTTGTGCTAAAACTGTGGCATCTCACTTATTTAGCAGAGATTCTTTAAAATGTAAAATCACACAAAGAGGAGGGAAGTGGATTTTGGAAGTTATTGTTGTTTGCCCTTTGTTTTGAAGAGGACCAATGACATCATGGAGTGATGTCATAACTTGTGGGAGAATTGGATTTATACGAGACTCAGCTGAACAAAGTCATTAGTCTCATGGTCTCTTCCAGAGTCATCAAAGTCCAGGGGCAAGACAAAAGTCAGATGACTGGCGATGGTCCAGGATATAGTGCATGGCCTTAATGTCTTCGATGTCTTACCAAGCCCTACAGTGCCTCCTTCAGCTGCCTTTATGACCATTATTTTCACCTGCTCATTCCACCAGGGAAGTCTTCACGTGTTTGGGATCGACACTCCACTAACTCATCAATGAGTTTGAGGCCCATAGCTTACCCTCAACCTGTTAACCTGAGATGGTTTACTAGACTGCGGTCACTGTGTATGCTACAGCTTCTGAGAGTTGAATGCCAGGTAGACACCAAGAGTAGACGAGCAGCCCTGAAAAGGGCTTTGCAAGCCCTCACACTGGAGGTGCTAGTCCTCCTTGAACACTCCAGATGTGGAA
>NW_020953502.1:0-859 GCF_900497805.2 Vombatus ursinus | reverse complement strand
TTTTTTTTTTTTGGTGAGGCAATCAGAGTTAAGTGACTTGCCCAAGGTAACACAGCTAGTGAGTGTAATGTGTCTTAGGCCAAATTTGAACTCAGGTCCTCCTGTCTCCCAGGCTGGTGCTTTATCCACTGCAGCACCTAGTTGCCCCTATAGTAGTTAGTTTTGCTAGACTTATCTTACTGTTTGTCTTATTTAACCATGATTACAAGGGATGGCTCACTGGGTAGAAAGAATATACAAAAAAATGAATTTAACATAAAAAGAGATGTCAATATGAATAAAAAGTACTAGGAAGTGAAAGTGCCCTTGGCAACATATTAATCCAACATTCTCGTTTTATAAAGTAGGAAGTTGAAATTCTACTGTGCCACAACATTCAAAGAGATAAATAAATAAGGATAATCTGGGGAAAGAGCCCTGAACACTAAAACCATCAGGAGGTGGCCAGAAACATGAAGAAAGCGAAGCATTTAAAGAGGCAGATGTGAGGAGGGAGTGTGCTCCTGCCTTGAGGGACTACCTTGGCAAAGGCACGGACATAAGCAACTATGATTCCGAATCAGGAATGGCAAATAGGTGATAAGTGAAGGGAAATAATAGGAGGCTGGAAATGGAAGCCTCCACCAGATAGTGAAAGGCTTTAAATGCCCTGTACATGTAGAAAGCATTTAACAAAAGATGATTAAATTAAATTGAAGACAGTTGGAAAAAAATATAGTTGGGCAATTAATAGAAACCACTATGCTATAGACTGAAAAAAATAGCTTGGCCATTTTCCAGGTGAATGGGAGTGCCTAGCACACTGCCTTGCCCAATGTTCATTGAATTGAATTGATGTGATTGTCTAGTAAGGTGAGCC
>NW_020953501.1:0-31620 GCF_900497805.2 Vombatus ursinus | reverse complement strand
CTGGTCCCAATGACACTACCCACCCATGCAGACAAAACCTCTTGCTAAAGTTATCTTTACAAGGAAAATCCAGCTCTGCTGGCAAGAAGAAGAGCTCACATTTCTACAACAAAAGCTCTTTCTTCACAACAGGGAGAATCTCAGGACAGAATCGTAGAGCCAGAAGGGACCAGAGCGTACACCTAGTCTCTTGGCGTCAAACTCAAATTGAATCAGGGCCACTAAACCATGCATAAATATTCTGGCGGGCCGGGTATTGACTTAAAAAACAGATATTAAAATCACCTATGATTTATTTCGTTTTTATTTTGTTAAATATTGCTCAATTACATTTTAAGGTTTGCATTGGGGGGTGTTGATATCATGCTACATATGGGATGAGTTTTTGACCCCATGTATTACCAAACAAAAATATCATCAATCACAAAACAGATAAGTGGTCATCCAGCCTTTGCCTAATGGCATCCACTGAGGCAGACCGCACCACTCCTTGAAGCAACGCATTCCCCTTTGGGACAGTTTTGAATTTTGCATTTAATAAATGCTAGTAAATATTCAATAAGAAAAAACCTAGTGTTTAGTACTGTTTAAAATTCATTCATTCATTCAAATTACAGACTAATTGTTATTGATGTATGCAAAGAACTATGTATGGACAAGCTATATAAAAATTAAATTGGAGAAAATGAACACATGGCAGGCATTAGCATAAAGAGGAATAAGGAAAAATTATTGCAGAAGGTGGGGCTTTATCTGTGACTTGAAGGAGATGTTGAAGGTAGGAATTCAAGAGGAGGGAGAGAGTTCTAGGCAGGGGTTTCCACAAATGAAATTGCACCAAGTTAAGAAATGGTATGGGCAGTGATGTGGCACAGTGGATAGGGTACTAAGCCCGGAGTCAGGAAGATGAGTCTTCCTGAGTTCAAATCTGACCTCAGACACTTATTAGCTGTGTGACACTGGGCAAATCACTTAACACTGTTTGTCTCAGTTTCCTCATCTGGAAAATGAGCTGAGGAAGGAAATGGCAAACCACTCCAGTATCTTTGCAAAGAAAACTCCAAATAAAGTCATGAAAAGTCAGACACAACTAAAACAACTGAACAACAACAACTAGGAGATGGAATATTTAAAGTAAGGAAAAGTACAGAGACCAGTGTCACAGAATCCAAGAGTATATGGAAGGGTGAAAAGTGTAACAAGACTAGAAAGTTAGAAAATGGTGAGGTTCTGGGTGGCTTTAAAAGCTCAACAGAGGATTTTATATTTGATGGTGGAGGCTGTAAGGCTTTAGGCATCTTTTTGTCTCTTGCAGCATTAAACAAAGGGATTTGCAAGAACTTTAAAAGCAGATTGTTAAACCCATGTAATAATGCACTAGGGACCTACTATTCAACAGCAGAGCTGCTGATTTTTTTTCTCCTTAAAAGAAATCACCCAGACACCAACAGTTATTAGGGTGCTACTATGTGCAAGACAGTCAGTTAGGCATTGAGGACATGACACACTGAGATATTCCCTGCCCTCCAAGAACTTATACTGTCCTAGAGGAATTCAATATGTAAATATACAGTGTTATATACAATATTTTAGAGCGCAAGGGAGCACTCAAAGCTAGGGGGATCAGGTAGTATCTCAAATGAGTATTGAAAGATGCATGAGTTTCTAAGAGGCAGAAGCAAGGAAGACATGGATTCCTGACCTGGAGACAAGCTGTCTGGTACACAGGCAGGCAGTAGAGAGACGGAATTCTGAGTTCAGCAGGAAGTAAGTATCCACTACGGGTGAAGTCTAGATTGTGGGAAGGGGAGCAATGAGAGTTAAATTTAGAAATGGAAGGTGGAAGCAGATTGTAAAGGACTTTGAATGTCAAGCTAAGGAGTTTGCACTTAACATTATAGTCAGAAGAAGCCCTTGATAATTCTTGAACAGGGGGTGGTATGACCAGAATTATACTTTAGAGGAAGATTGTTTCACCAGTTCTGTGGATTATTCATTTGAGAGGGATGAGCATGGAAATACGGAGTCCAAATAGGAGGATGTATAATAACCTCGTTGAAAGAAAATGAAGGTCTAAATTGTGATGGCATGAGAAGACAAGTGGTGACTTATGAGAAAGAGGTTTGGAAGTATACTCAATAAGACTTAATGTAAAATTGAATATGTGAGGTCAAGGATGAGCCCAAGACTGGGCTATTGAAAGGAATATGGTGGACACAACACAGAAATAGGGAAGTTTTGAGGATGGTCAGGTTGAAGGGGGGACATCATAAGCTTCATTTTATATATGTTGAATCAGAGATAGAATCCTCAGATGGAGATGTACAGCAGGGAGTTGATGAGAGACTGGAGCTCAGGAGGGTTTAATATATAAAATTAGGAGTCATCCTCATAATGATGATAATTGAACCCGTGAGAGTCAGCGCTCATTGAGAAAATGTTGCACACAATAATTGAGAGGGCGTTGAGAGGAAAAAGAAGAGATCCTAGGATAGTACTTTAATGAACACCTATAGAAAATTCCTTAGTGTATTCGGAAAAGTGGCCCTACTCCTCAGGGGAGGAAGAAAGCTTTCACCCCTTTCAGACACCACTGGGCAAGCACCACCAACATCACCAGCCACCCAACCTCTACTGATGGGCAGGTAAGCCTAAGAGTTGCAGGAGCAAAAGCCCTTCCAGGGAACAGCAGTCCTGTTCGCAGCCTGGCTTTCAAAGTCAGAGTCCAAGGAAGAAGACCTCATGGAATTGCAACCTGGCCACTCCCTCCACTTACTGAAGACCTGGAAGACAACGGTCTCACAGGCACAGGCCTTGGCACTATAAAGTGGCTGAATATCAGGAATTGATGAGGTTTCATCAGTGGAGATGAGTCAGGAAGATGCACTACCATTTGCTTCGTGGCTCCAGCCTTAAGAACGCAGGGCTGATTTGCACCTGAAACCTCATGTTTTTTAACTCCCTCTTGTCAGAACGTGAGCATCTCAAGAGCAGATTCTAGTTTGCCTTCCTATTGTATCCTCAGCTCTTATCACAGTGCTTTGCGTATAGTTATTGCTCAATAAGATACTTTTCCATTAATTTATTCTTAGTGGTGTTTACTTTTAATGACAGTGTTCGTCTGATGCTCTATGACTGGAAGTCACAGAACTCTATAGTCTCTAAGGAATTAAAACTGAGAATCATCCAAAGAGCAATGGAATAGCAGGCATGTGGTGGGTTGAGCAAGCTGGAGCACCTCACAGATCTGCTCTTATGAAGAAATGATGTAAAGGGTGCCATCAATGAAACACATGATCCAAAAAATAGATTGAGCCGGTTATGTAATAAGGCATGATGGATGGGCTGTTTGTATGCACCATTGTCATCTTTGGAATATCAAAAGAACTTGAAGAAGGCTGCAACATATTGGGTGGACCCCCTATAGTAAATTCGTGGGAAAACATGGACAAAAGTTAAGCAGGATCAAAAGGCATGGATAGGCTGGAGGAAATCACATCGAGATCACAAATTGACTTGAATACTCCTGTATTGAGCATGAGAGCAGATGTTCTAAGGCAGAGGTGTCAAAGTGTGGGGGCCCAGGCACATATGAACCACATTAAACTAACTGAGAAATGTTTAATGAAGTAAATGAAAATATAATACAACATAAAAAAGAAATACTTTCTCTACTCCAAACACCATCTCTACCTCCTCCCCACCATAACATTGACCATGCTCCTAAGCTCTTAAAAGTCTATAAAGTGTGTAAAGGCAGCTACACAGTGCGGTAGCTAGAGCACTGGACATGGAACTAGGAAAATCTGAGTTCAGATCTGGCCTCAGACACTTACTTACCAGCTGTGATATTGGGCAAGTCACTTAGCTTCTGTCTGCCTCCATTTCTTCAATTGTAAAATGGGGATAAAAATAGTATCTACCTCCCAGAATTATTATGAGGATCAAATGAGATAATATATGGTAAAGCATTTAACAAAGAGCTTGGCACATAGTAGGCACTTAATAAATGCACTCTAAATTTTATACAGGGGCAGCTAGGTGGCACAGTGGCTAAAACTCCAGCCTTAGAGTCAGGAGGACCTGAGTTCAAATCCGGTCTCAGACACATGACACTTACTAGCTGTGTGGCCCTGGGCAAGTCACTTAACCCTAATTGCTTCACCAAAAAAAAAACAAACAAACAAAACAACCAAAAACATAAATTTTATACAGAACCTTTCTCACAATCTCATAATGTGAATAGTGATGTACTAGCAAAAGCCCCTATTAGAACCAGAAGAGAGACTTCTGTCTTCTGATTCTAAGATGATTACTCTGCTCATCATGCTACTTCTCAATGACACATGAGAAGGATACAAGTCTTTCTTCTCTAAGACCAAATACAAAATCCTCTTTTTGACATTTAAAGCCCTTTACAACTTGGCTCCCTCCTACCTTTTCAGATTTGTTGCATAATAGTGTCTTTCATGTACTCTATGGGCAAGCCAAATTGGTTTCCTTGATATTACTGTCACAGGACATCTCCCACTGTCATGCCTTTGTATAGGCTGTTTCCCATGTCTAGAATGCACTCCTTCACCATCATCCCTTATATTCTCTAGTTTCCTTCAAAGCTCAACTCAACAGCCACCTCATTTATACATGAGGCATGCCTGGCCATTTCCCATTCCTGCTTGATCTTAGGACCTTCTCTGAGATTATTCCCAATTTGTCCTATACATATCTTGCTTGCATGTTGTTTGTATGTTGTCTCTCTAATAAGACAGTAAGCTCCTAGAGATGAGGACCTGTTTTTTGCCTTTCTTTGTATCCCTAGTAATTAGAACAGTGCCTGGTGCATAGAAGGCACTTCTACCTCCTAAATGACTTGACCTGACTCAGATCGCCCATCCTCCCAATACCCATCTGCATTATCTTGCATTAATGTGCCCGCATATTCATTTTTACCAGTATGTGCACCTGGTGATTTCCAAGACAGTATAAGATTCTTGAGAGTTCCATTTTTGTCTTTCTACTGCACTTCTATCTCCTGGCAAAGTGCTTGGTAACTGCCTAATAAGAGCTTGCTATTTGATTGATCTCTTAGGGAGGCAGCCTACTATAGCACAGTAAACTCTTCATCCGATGTAGTGTCCAAAGGTTTGGGTTTCTAATGCTGTCTCTGCTCCTTCCTAGATGTGTGACTGAACAAATCACTTTCATTTGAGACATCAGATTTCCCAGATGTCAAATAAGGGTACAGAGCTAGATGATTCCTAAAGTACCTCCCAGCTTTGAAATCCTCTGATCTAAATAAATAACTCAACCATCCAGAGGCAGCAAAAATGAAACCAAAGAGGAAACACATGAAGCCCTTTGCTAATCCAGCTGCACCAGTCAGAGTGAGATAAGCTCTTACTAGCCTTCATGCTGGCAGATGGGCCTATTAACAGCAAAGAGATAATACTGGAAAGATGAATCGCATTTGTGCCAAAATAAAGTCAATGGCATACGGCCAAGGTCTCTTATGATCCTAAAGATGTATATACCATCCAGAATATGGACATTACACCTGCAGCTCAGGATACAGGTGTAAGGGAGGGTAATTATCAAAGCCTAGCTATCTATCAGGAGCACCCAGAAGAAACATTCTGTCTTCACCAATATAACAAAGAATGATGGATGGTGAGCATGGGGTAGAGGTGAGTGGGAGAACAGAATGTTGGTATCTTTTTTATTAAAGAAGCCATCTGACATCTTAATACTCAGGAGAGAAGGGAAACAAATCATAAAATGCTAAACCAGAATCATAAAATGCTAAACCGGAGCATTACTGAAATAACTAACCACATGGTCAAGGTTAGGTAGGAGCAAAAAGAAAAAAAAAGTAAATCTAGGAGGGAAATGAGATAAGGCAGGAGAAAGGGCTCTTGGGACTAGAGGGCATGATGTGAGCAAAGAATAGGATTAGGAGGAGAGATGGAGGATGAGAAATAGATGAAAGGCAAGGAGCTTGAGGTCTAGAAGAGGAACTTCAGCATTCAAGATCTTGAAAAAGGAGCAAGTCTAAGGAATGAGGAGGACCCAGGGTGTAATGGGTAGCTGAAGTGGAGAGAGATGAAAATCACTGGCATTGAGGAAATCTAGGATCTGAAAAGACTAAGGACCTCGATGGTTTTATTAAAGTGGATTTTGTCATACTCAGATATGATAGCAAGAATAGCAAGGAAAAGAATGGAGAACACATGATCAGCAAGAAGGCTAGAAATTGGCTTATGGTAAGGAAAAGGAAGTGGAAGGGGAGGAGAAAGTAGGTGAAGGGCAGAGATTTCAGAGAGACACATGAATCACATTAGGAACAAAAGAGTTTCCTGAGTTCACCTCTTCACTCCAAAGAGTGGGAGGAGGACCTCCCCTAGGGAAGATTACCATATGGTGGTGGTATGAGAGTTAAAGGAAGTTTCCAATAAGATAAGCAGAAAAAGTACTTATGGAAAAGATGGAGGATGTTGCAAAGTGTGTTCATGATAGCTAACTTGTATATATTGCTGCCAGTCTTGAAATGCATTGTATTTTATCTCATTTGGTCCTCACATTTCCCCTATGACATAGGTACTAGTGTTATCCTCATTTAATAGATGAGGAAATGGGTTTAGGAAACACTGATGGAGCCTGCCCATAAACAAGAGAAAACTTTTCTGCTCTCTGTGTTCCTCTGTCAAGAGAAACTTGACCAGAGGTCACTCATTCTGACTTCCTTTGGATAGGGAATCTGAAAGAACATTACATAATGAATGGCTGCACTGCTCTGTCTTCTCTGATAAAGATAAGATCTTACCCTTCTACTAGGCTATGCAAGAGACAATGTCAGTGAGCAGCACGCACTCTCATCAACACAACCTGTTATGGCCCTTTCAACCAACATCTAAGTTGTCGGTCATATGGTGAAACAGCAATACAACAGGCCTACCCAGGTTACTTAAACACCTCTTTTAAGATTTACACAGATTATTGAATTTTCTGGCTGTTCTTGAGTTGGGTCAGTCAACCAAATGCAACTGTGCAGCCACAGTGACCTTGGTTCAATTCAAAGTGCCATTGTTTATGGGCAGTAACAATCAGTGTTTCCAAGTCTTTCCTTAGTTAACAAATAACTGTGACTATTCGAGAGTACCCCAGATATTGTGAGGGACAGACAAAGAAGCCAAAGTTTCATTACTTAAAAAACCCAACCCCCAACATCACCAGGTTCTAGTGATGAAGTCTTCCCTTTCTTAGGAACCTAAGGCTAATGAATATGCAATCTTCACCCTGTCTCATCTTGAGAAAGAAGGGAATGAAAACCAGCCATTCACACTGCCTGAAAAAATTTTAGCACCTTTCTATGAACAGCCACTGATTTACCAGTTGTATGTTGAAACTCTGTTTTCAAGCAGTTTGTTTGTGGGTTGGAGACTGGGGCTGGTTTGGGAATTCTTGGTGGGACACAAAATGTTTCTGGATCATTCAAATGGTCACCCTCTTCTCATCACTGGTTTCTGATACCACCAAATTAAAACAATGTTTTTAATAAAAGAAATAGGGGAATAAATGGAAAAGAAAGCAGCAGGCGAAAACAGAGGATATGTTGGAAATACTCAAAAGTAATGGAACAAAGTCAAAGCCCTAAAAAGAAGGCCTTGAAACATTAGGCAGGGCCAGTTGTGATGAAGTATAGGCCCCTGATTGCCAGTTAAAATGCTTACTCTTGAAATAGTGCAAAGAACACTGGAACGGAAAATAGAAGGCCTTGGTCACAACCATGGTTCAGTCATGACTACATGCTGTTGAGTAAGTCACTGAATTTCTGTTTTCTAGGCCTTGATTTTTTCACGTATGAAAGGGGGGAGAAGGGACAAACTTTTTTCTCATTGAAGCCAAAATGAACAATATCAGTTCCAATATCAATTGGTGCCTGAAAACTACTAAGTCCACTTCATAGACCAAAGGTATTTAATTTTTTTTTAAATCTTATGGAACTTTTGCCAGTCTGATGAAACCGATGAACTCCTTTGAAGAATGCTTTTAAAAGCACAAAATAAAATACATAGAATCACAAAAGAAACCAATTCTATTCAAATGGTTATAAAAATACATTTTAAAAAGAAAAACACAAGTTCATGGACTTTGGGTTACAAACTTTCTAATGCTTTCATCTTAATGAAAACACATTTATTAAGTACATACTATCTGCCAAATATCTTGCTAAGGAGCTGGGGATATAAATAGAAAAATAAGATAGCTCTGCTCTCCAAGAGCTCACATTCTAATGGCTGAGGGGAGAGGGGGGTGAGAGACAACAAATATAGAAGGTTTCATCTGAAGTCAAATGGAAAAATCCCATAGTCCTTAGCATAAACAGCAAAATAGGTGGCAATACAACTTCTTTTATGTCATTGTCACTAAATAAGATCATTTAAGTTTCTAATGATGAACTATTGATATTTCAAAGGAAATTTTTGGCAAGTATAGATTTTTCTAGGTCGTTGGCTATTCCTGGAGGAGCAATGGAAGCAGTAGCCAGGTTGCGTCTTTTGGGGGGTTGCTCCCCAAGATGAGCTGGTGACCTGGGGTAAACTGGGCTCTTGGGTTTATCTAACCATCAGAGGCAAGTAATTATCAGTTGATATTGTTGGTGATAGGGAATATAGGCTGCTTCTCCACAGTGATTTTTGTTCTCAATGATGGTTGCAGAACTTGGGATGAAAGGACGACCTATAAGGTTTTATATATATATATATATATGTGTGTGTGTGTGTGTGTGTGTGTATTTGTGTATACAAAGATATATACAAATATACAAGTATGTATGCATATGTGTGTATGTGTATATGTCTGCCCCAAACCCCTCCAAATACCTGTAAAAATGGCTCTAAACAAATTCTAGAGCGGTGTAGATATGTCTGTATGTATATGTGTGTATGTTTGCATATACCCACAAGAACAAGAGATTCCAGCTGAGACACTCCAGAGCATACCTGTTTGGACTTCTCCCTTCTAATTACCACTTGATAAGGTACCTCACTCCCTACTCACAGAATGGATGCTCATCCATAGAATGTCACAAGAGGACCTCAATCTTATTTGCCCATAGGAATGTTTTTCCTTTCTAAATTCCTTCTGAACGCGTTTTTCACCTCCTTGTTCCTCAAGCTGTAGATAAGTGGATTCAACATGGGGATCCCTGCTGTGTAGAACACAGACACCACCTTGTTGAGGTCCAGGGAGAAGCTCGCACTGGGCCACACGTAGATGAAGAAGAGGGTCCCATACATGATGCTGACAGTAGTCAGGTGTGAGGAGCAGGTGGAGAAGGCCTTGGACCTCCCTTCAGCAGAATGGATCCTCAGGATGGCCATGAGGATGTACATGTAGGAAATAAGAATGGTCAGGCCACTGAAGACTCCCACAGCTCCAGACATGATGAAAAGGATTAACTTATTGAGATGGGTGTCAGCATTCAAGGGAGAGCAAGGGTGAGACATCACAGAAGAAATGATTGATGACATTCTGGCCACAGAAGGGCAAGTGGAAAGTTAAGACTGTGTGTGTCATAGAGCTTAGAATGCCCATAGCATAAGGCCCAACCACCAGATGTATGCAGACACTCTGGGACATGACAACTGCATAGAGTAAGGAGTTGCAGATTGCCATATACTGATCATAGGCCATTGCAGCTAAAAGGAAACATTCAGTGGCCACAAAGAGTCCAAAGAACCACATCTGGGCTGAACAGCCCAGGAAGGAGATGGTCTTCTTCTCCACAAAAAAGTCAGCCAACATTTTGGGGGCAATAGTAGAAGAACAGCAGAAATCCACAAAGGACAAGTGACTGAGAAAAAAGTACATGGGGGTGTGAAGCTGGGAGTCTATCCATATCAGGAAGATCGTGCCCAAATTCCCAATGAGAGTGATGAGATAGAAAAACAGAAACATGAGAAAGAGGAGAACCTGTTGCTGGAGATGCTCAATAAATCCCACAAAAAAAAATTCAGTCACCAGAGTTTGATTCCTAGCTTCCATTATCTGCTATGATCTGATCAAAGAAAGAGAAAGCCTATTTTCATTGCTAAATTTTCCAGAGTGTTCCATTTCCTCTCTTAGAATCTTAAAATCCCTAGCTTCCTTCAAAGAATAAGTGTTAGTGCTTTGTCCTGCATGAAATTATCTTTATAAAGAATTTTTTTTCTTGTTTCTGATGGGAGACAGTAAGAGGCAGTAGTAATAATGTTGATGCCAAAAAAAAAAGAAGAAAACAAAAAAAGGTGCTGAACTATTTTTAAAGTACATGGAGGAGTAAATTCAGGTGAAAACACAGATGAAGAGGACAGTTAGGAACTAATAGGTTGGGTTTTTTATTGTAAGGTATATGTGCTTTAAGAAAGCAGGATGGCATAGAGATTCATGCCTTCATAAATAATCTACTTTTTGTCTTTTACTTTGTATATAGAATGCTCATTTTTGTGTCAGATGGAGAATTTTTAAAATAGCTTAAAACAATAAAAGAAATTTCCTTGCAATATACAATATTCTGTCTTTATTTTGTAGGGCTCCTTTGTAGCCTATATGGAAAAATAGCCTCCTGTAGCTATAGCTAGCTCATTTTCCTTATTCATTCTTGTCCCAGGGTGCAAGGCAATTTATGAACATGTTCAGATATTTCCTCCTTAATTATTGACATAGAAGCCTCTCTCATTAATCAATTATTTGTATTTAAGCAAGCCCAATTTATTAAATAGTATTTCTGAAATACACTGGGTAAGTCTCTTTTCCCATCTCTCTCTCTCTCTCTCTCTCTCTCTCTCTCCCCCCTTTTATTCTCCTTTCTCTAGTGTGTACATATATTATACATATAACATATACATATGCACAGATAATATGTATGTGTATATGTACATATATGTATATGTGTGTGAAACACCATAATTTTCATGGCTTAAGTAAAAATCATAATCCATACAATTTATGTAGAAGGTATCAGATGATAAAACAATGATATAAATAATTATTTATAATGAATCTGCCATGAGAAAGATCACAGCCAAAGTCATGCTATTGCTGACTTCTCATTAATTTCAAAAATGGAGAACTCCCACCATACAATTCTCTCAGGATATCAATGAAATCTCTTTTGGCCTCTAGGGGGCCTTGTCGATAGTTCAAATTTGAATTCGAAACTCGCTTTAAATACTCACTAGCGAGGTGTCCTTGGGCAAGTCATTTAACCTCAATCTGCATCAATTTCCTCATCTATAAAATGGAGGTGATAGTACCTTCCTTATATCCATGGAGCACTTTGCAAACTTTAAAGCTTATATAAAGGCTACTTCTTCTTAGAAGTAATAGCGTCAAGAATTTTCTTTATGTTCCTTAAAAAGAGACAAGTTAAAATCAGGTCTCTCAGGAAATGTCCTATCGATCCTTGTGCTCTGTCCTCTTTACATCTCTCTGCAGCCATTACAATGAAATACTCTTCAGAATCATGGTTAAACCCTCAGTCTCCTCACAGACTCCTAAGGAAGGACAGTTCATTAGGATCAGTTTAACCTTCTAAAGATAGTTAACAGCAGTTTTATCCTCTGTGGGAACAGCTATTGGAAAGGTGGATTCCCATTATACCAGGCCAAGTCCTCCAGTAGATTGAGAACCTTTGAGAACCCCGATTCATTTTTTCTTTGCATACCTAGGATGAAGCAGAATGATCTATACATTCTGGCTCTTATTTGTTGAACACTGATTGGATAAATCAGTTACTGATGCAAGTTGTATTAGGTCATAAAGTAACCTTGAGCGTTTGATTTTTGTTCTTTTTTTTCCATTTTTCACAACTTTTTTTGATAGATATTTCAGGTGAAGAGGGAAGAAAGGTATGTTTTCGTCAACTGAATTGGGAAGGGGCATGACAGTGTCTCTGGGTATATGTGGAGTAGTGCTCTCCTTTTTTCTGTCATCCGCATTACTACTTCTTTCTGCTAGGGTGGCCAGAGGTGCCCAGTAATGGAAACATCCTAGAACCCTAACTTTATCCCAAACTAAGAGCAAGATCTTCCCAGAATGTAAAAGGAATGAGGCAGGGTGCGATAGTGGAAAGAACACAGATTCTAAATTGAGTGGGGAATCCCAGGGCCAGATGTCCCTTTTTATTACTCTCTTTTGAGATAGTTATTTTTTGCAGAAGTCCCTTCTATGATCTCTTCCATTTTCCTTTCTTCACTTACACCTCCAAACAGATGGAAATTTGCTGTTAATATTAAGTCTGTCCTCAGTTCTAGGACTGACTGCATCATTAGGAAGGGAAAGACATCAGCTCAATGGTGTGGATTAAGGAGTAGCATAAGCTCCCACTGACCCAAACCATCTCTCCCATTCAGATGCCTGGAATATAATTATTAGAAGTGAAAAGACTTCTTAGGGAGTTCTAGTCTCTCTCTCTTTCCTTCAATTAATTGTAAACAGCACTGTCATATAAATCTTCCTAATACACAGCTCTAATCCAGTTACTCTAGCACTCAGAACCTTTCAATGATTCCCCAAGTGTCTGCATGGCATCTAAGTCCCTCCAAATAACGGTTCCCACATTTTGGTCTCACGTTACTTCCCCCCATATATCTACGTGCCAGCCAAATTGGACTACTTTCCATCCATTGTACAAGAGTTAGGCTTTCCTTCTTCTGCCCTTATTAATCTACTTCTCAGCTCTGGGATGCCTTCTCTATCCATCTCTATCTGTTGACATCCTCTATCTTCAGTTATCAGGTTAAAGTGCATCTTGTGCATGAAAACTTCCCTGACTCCCCCCTGTCAGAACTGACACTTCCCTCATTTGAGCTCCTAACAATAGGTCCCTTTTTATTCCATGATTATTTTTTATTATCTTCTTCTGCCTGCACCTGTCTTATCACACCTAATAGACTGTACATTCTTGTAGGGTGAGGACGTTAGTCATAATTATTTATCTTCAGTTGCCTAGAACAATGTCCTCATTATTTTAAGCTCTTAATAAATATATCGTGGAATAATTATTATGGGAATCTTGACTGAACAGATCCCTTCTCATTTTGTAAAAATCACTCCTCAGATATCTAGTGTGCTCAAAACTGGCAATAACGTTACAGAAAGATTCCTGTTTTAAAGTCAGAAGACCTGGGTTTGAGTCCCATGACTGGTATTTACTGGCTATGGAGCCATGGGAAAATCATTTATAGCCCATTTGTTTGGGGACTGGTTGACAACACGTTGCTATGTGAATGAAAAGGAAGGGCATAAGAAACAACAATCACCCAGGAAGCCTTTATATGAACTGAGACAAAGTAGAGAAACCATAATCAGGAAAAAGATGGTCACAATGTCTACAATAATATACATGAAAACTTCACTGAAAGGCCAGAGTACTCAGTGCAATGTTGAATCTTGGCTTCAGAGGACTGATCAATCAATCAAGAAACCTTTGTTAAGAGCTGACATTGTGCCCGATCCTAAGGCTAAAAAGTCATCAAAGAAATAGAAACAGTCTTGGTCCTCAAAGAATTTACATTCCAAAGGGGAAGATATTCTGTACATATAAAAGTATGAACAGAATTAATTCAAAGTCATTAGGTCAATGGGGGCACTAACAGCTATAGGGATCAGCAAATGCTTTTTCCTGTAGGACGTAGTGTTTGATCTGAGATTAAGATAGATGATGAAACTCATTAGAGGTGGGGGACTATAGGTGAGACCTATAGCATAGAACCTTCTGGAACAGTGTGACAGGGGAGAGGGGAAAGGAACAATATAGCAAGTGTCTGTGACTTTAAAAACAGAAGACATCAATAAGTTGTTTTTGGAACTTCATTCAAGCCTCAGTTCCCTTATGTATAGAAAAGAAACAAAGATATTTCTATTATCTGTCCTATAGGGTTGTTGCAAGGAGGGGATTTGTAAATATCTTAACACTATATAAAGAGGAGATAAAATCAACTGGTAGCATTTCGGTGTAAATTGCTTTATGGGCTTATGCTATTCTATTATAGGAAAAGGGGTGTGGGTGGAAAGGTACAGAAAGGGGGATGGGAGGCCCCAAGACCCACAAAGATTATTTTACATTTTGGCCAGATTTCAGCCTTGATGGTCACAGGTAGTTTCTTCTTTTAGGAAGGAAACTGATAACTGACAGCTTCTCCCTGACCCTAACAGATGCATACTCCATCACTGACAAGTATCTACTCTTCAGAAGAAAGGAATTAATATGCTCATGTCTGTCTGGACCAATGGTACTACCTTCCACAAGGGAAAAAGAGCCTTTCCCTGAATTATCTTTACTAGGAAACTCTAGTTCTGCTCTTTGGAAGAAGAATGCTCTCATTTCTATATCAAAATACCTTTCTTCACAGTAGAGCTAATCTCTGGACACAGAACATCAGAAATGAAATCTCAGCAGCTATCTACTCCAATCCATACCTGAAAAAGTATTTCCTCTGTCTCATCCCCATTTTACAGATGAGGAAATTGAGTCAGAGAGGTTACTGATTTGTCCAGGGTCATACAACTAATGTCTGAAATCACATTTGATCTGTGAATTTCCTGACTCCCAAGTCCAACACTCCATCTACTGTACCATCTAGCTGCCTATAAGGCAAATAGATATCAGTCTCTTTGTACCTTCTACCCATTTTTGTTAGTTCTCCCTTTCAGGACCAAACAGAACAAATGTAATTCCTCTCCTCCACAATAGCCTTTCAAACATATGAAGAGTATTATCACACTCTCCAGACTGGACATCCCCAATTCCTTCAACTTACCAACGGATGTCATGGTCTCAAGCACTCTCACTATCCTGATTGTTCTCCATTCAGATATTCCCCAAATTATCAACAGCCTTCCTAAAATGTGTTGTCTGGAGCTAAACACAAATACTGAAATTTTTGTTTTATATATGAGGAAACTGGGAGTCAGTAAGGTGAAGAAATCAAGTAACTTGCCAAGGTTACAATGATAATATCCAAGCTGAGACAAACCCTGGATCTCTGAGGCCCATTCAGAGATCTTTCCCCTATTCCACACTATGCTACACACACAAACACACACCTACACACATACACACGCATACATACATACATGTACCCCGTCACAGTTTTTCCTATGGAAAATACCCTTCAAGTATTTAACCAAAGTAATAAATATCTAATGGCAGAAATCCAGAGATAAGTTCCTCATAGACATACAGGACTAGGAAGAAACATTTTGTACATATGTTCATTTGTTTTAGATTAGACCTTTGATTTCACAGAAATCGGGTTTGTTGTTGTTGTTGAGGAAAATTATCAACAGATATCGATCAATTTTAGAGTTTTACCTGGGTAACCAAGGTTGTAATGACCCACCCAGTGTCATACAGTTTACAGGTATGAGAGTTTGGATTTGGACCCTGTCTAGATGTTCTGGCTCTGATGCCAGGTTTCTCCCCTCTGTGCAATGGTAATGCTCTCTTAAGAGTCCGAATGTTATCATTATTTTGTAGATCTCACTCTATATTCTTCAAACTAAAGGTCAAAATAAAAGGCCAGAATTCAGTCAAGGAAGAAATTTAAGAAAATGACAAATTCATGTATTTTCTCTATAGAAGTTCTAACATCACCATGCTACTATTCAGCAATTTTATTTTCTTGTCTAGAAAATAACAGATTCATATTAGTTGAAAGCTAAGGTTCCTTCCAACTCTAAGCATCTATAAGAAATGATAATATCAGAAGCAGTTTTAAATATCACATAGAGTTCTGATTTTTGGGCCAGGAATAATTTAAATTCTCACCAGACAAGTATGGTACTATCCTAAACAAATCAATTAAACTGTCTCAGCCTCACTTACCTTATCTGTAAAGTGGGGATAAGTATGCCTGTTGCACTTACCTTTCAGGGTTGACATCAGGATAAAAATGTAAATCACTTAACAAAGCTTAAAGCACCATTCAAATATCAATTATTAGTCTGATCAGTCAAGCCTATTCTTTGGTGTTGTGAAGGCATATTCTATTCCATTAGCTGCAGAGAAGCAATTACTTTTAAGAATATTGGACATTAGTCTGAAGCATATTATTTTTCGCTTTCTTTTTTTTGGTTGTTTTCTTGTGCAAAATGAATAATATGGAAATGTTTTACATGATTGTACATGTATCGCTATATCAGTTCAGAACTAAAAACTGAATTGAAGGAAAATAGAATATTATTTTTAAAAAAAAAGAATAGTGGGTATTGTTTTTGTCCAGATTTTAGCATCTATTTTAATAAGCTCTAGAATAATTTGTAAGTTACCATTCATCCAAAATGTGTGGAACCCACCTCTTTGAAGGAATTCTTCATTACTCTTCTTTGACTCTTTCAAAGGGAATAAGAGAATTCAAAGGTGGCTGCTCAAAACCTAGAAGACAAGAAGGAAGATCATCTCCCTTTGTGGTGGGTATCCTCTCCAAGCATCAGAGCTTCTTACTTATTACATGGAGAAATCGGACTCTGCCTTTTCCTATGAAAACCTGGTGTTCTGCAACCCCTCTGAAAAACAGAATTGGTATCCCCACATTGATCTTAAAGATGAGCAGCATGAAGGAGATTAACTTCTTAAGGTATTGGGGTTTCCTTGGTTGGAGCCAGTTCCCTGGTGAGCTCCTAACCTCAGGAGCTTTATCCAATGGAGAAGAAATTAAAATAATTTTAACAGAGTTTGAGTCCAAAATCAACACACAAAGGGGTGCCGCCTACAGTGGAAAACCTTGGCTTGGTAACATGGGATTGAGAGCTGCAAAGTAACTTAGAAGTTGTTTACATTTCCAGAAGAGGAAAATGAAGCCCAGAGAGGGAACATCATACTCAATGATATTCAATGACTTGGGAGAAAGCAGATTCCAAAAAATTACATACACAATTATTATGAAATGTTATATATATATGTATATATATATATGTACATATATATACATATATATATACATATAGTCGACATGAAGACAGCTCAGTTAGAGTAGCCATTGCTAATACAGTTCTACCAACACCCAAAGACACATCTCTCCCTTCTGTTGATCACTGATTAACAGGGGAAGGAATGATAGAATCATAGATTTAAAACTAGAAGAAGATTGAGTCTTTCACTTTCAGAGTTTAAGGGACTTTGATAAGTCACCTAGTGGTCACAAGGCCAGAGTATCATGCCCAGTTATCTGACTTCAAAGCCAGGGTTCTTGTCAGTACACCACACTGCTGCTTAGTCCAAATATCAAATGGCATACTACACATCCAAATTCCTTCTCATTTCATTATGATTGGTAAGGTTGGGGTGGGAGATGGGTGAAGTGGGAAGAGGCATTTGCTAAAGTGCCAGGTATTATGCTAAGCACTTCACAAATATTTCAGTTGATGCTCACAACCACCCTCTGAGTTAGGTGCTATTATTATTCTCTTTTTACAATTGAAGAAAGTAAGGCAGACAGAGGTTAAATGACTTGCCCAAGATCACATAGTGGGGGAGCTGAGGGGAACTATACCTTGTGAGAGAATATATTGTTGGGATATTCCTGACTGGATAGAGATCTGGCCCTGGAATCAGGAAGACCTATCTGCATGAGTTCAAATCCAGCCTCAGACACTTAGTAGCTATGTGATTCTGGGCAAGTCACTTAACCCTGAATGAGCTGGAGAAGAAAATGATAAAGCACTCCAGTATCTTTGCCAAGAATACCCCCAATGGGATCACAAAGGGTCAGACACAACTGAAAACAACTGAACAACAACAACAACATTCCTTGGGAAGTACCTTTCGTGTCAAAACAGAAAGTATCAATACATCCGATGTATCAATAAGGTATTAATAATTATTATGAAGCCCCTTTTGCAAGGGAAAGAGAAAGAACTTTGAGGTTTAGCATAGAGCTATTTGTTCAGGGGTTCACCTTTGTTCTTCCCCCATGGTGTGCTCCACCATTTTATAGCAAAGACTCACTAAGAATGCACTGAAAATCAGCTCTGCTTTGTGTGAAGAAACCCCATTATATATGCACAAATAGCAAATAAGCAAGATTTAAAGGTAAGTGGTGCTAGCTCACCAGGCAGGGGAGAGGAAGGGAGCATAGGCAGATAAATTTGCTGCTCCCAGAGCAGCTACAAAATCTGTCCAGGCTGCTGCTCACTCCTAAAGTAGGTCAGTGAGCTAGAAAAATATCCAACTGCTCATAGTCATATGCAGTTTGGGGTAGCAGAATCCTTCCCTTGCAATAGGCAATTGACCTCTGCATGTCTGTCCCTGGAGTTTCAAAGTTCCTAACTTCCCTCTTTCTGTGCAGCTTTTACCTCTCATGGCTTTTCAGTCCCTCCTTTCAGCTAATAAAAACTGCACTTCCCTTCAATATCCTTGCCAATAAAGGTCTACATTCCTCCCTGGGGTATGGAATTTTGCACTACCTTGCAAAATCTGCTGTAACACACCTGATGTCTGGAATTATATAGCACAGCATTAAATTGCATAGAAGCACTTAACAGAGCAAGGATGAATAATGCAGTTTCCCAGGTAATTGTCTTCAAATTAGATTCACAGAAAATGCACCTCAATAATATATGCAGTAGACAGGGCAAATTAAAAACAAACAAACAAAAAATACACTTATTAGGTTGCTTAAGTGAATGCAAGTCTAAATCACTTGCCAGTTATAATACACAAATATACCACATAGTTCATTCATATCTGTATATCAAAAACAAATATGCATAATAGCAAAACTATGCATGGTTAACTGACAAATGCAGCTATAGTAAAGACATAAAAATGCAAAGAAAATAACCATAACAAGAAAATGATGAGAAACCGAAGCAGAATTATCATGCAAAAATTGCCAGTGCAACAATTACATAAAAACCTCAGCCTTTGGCATGCTACTTGACCTGTTACTTTATTAATTCTTACCCCATATTCAAGGGCGACCAAGGAGTAAAATTTAATTTTTAAATTAATAGAAATATGCAATCCATCTCATAAATTCATCAATTAATTCTGAGTGTCCATTCAAGTTTATTAACTAAACCAGAAGAGAACTCCTTTTTCCCATAATTTTAACTCATAACTCTCAATGCATCAAACTCACTTGTCTCATAGGTTTTGCATCAGTGAAACAAAAATATTTAAATCGTTTGACAATGAAACAAGCATTACTTTGACCATACAATCCAGAGAGAAAGATCACAGCTGGACTCACCTATACCCATCAACAGCAAATATTGCCTTGTCCTCAATTCTGGAAACATTCAGCTCTCTTAAGATATTGGTTTAAAGTTCTTCTCGATAAATTTTATTCATAATGTTACTTCACCTAAAAAAAAGGTGACTGTTTCTCAAGAAAGCTTAGCCCCTTTTTCTATACCTCATGCACTTTCTCTGAGGAAATTTCTTAGTCTGTTTCAGCAATCTTTGTGATTAAACAGTTTGTCTTCATCCACAGCAGTTAACAATCTTCCCAGAATGGCAGTTAAGCTGGCCATGAGACTCAGCACAGATGACAATTAAATGATCAATCTTCTTTTCCTCAGAAAAAGGACAGGTAAAAACTTAGTTTTCTCATGGTAGCTCACACAGCCTCCTTTTCCCATCCCAGTAACTTTCCTAGAATGAGAGTTAAATTTTAATTCTTTTCAAGATGTTATATCCCTTTTCAACTTAGAGTAACAATATCCATAATTTCTGTAATGAAGACTATTGAAGCTGGTATTGAATCTGTTTCCTAGGTTGCCATGGGGCAAAGAACTATTCATGCAGTAGCCAAGCTACAACAGTTAACAATAATGCCTCTTTTATGAGATCTAGATAAAGCTCTCTATTACATGTTCCTGACTGATGTCCCCTTTTCCCAGATTGAGAAGATGAGAGATTACCCAGGACTATTGCTAGGGACAGGTTCTGGGTCAAAGTATCTCCTCGTTTTATACTTTCTTACCTCCTCCAATCCTAACACCATCTCTGGAGCAGACACCTGTGGTACAGACTCACCTCTATTCCATTGGACTCACCCTGAGAGACCTGAAATTCTTATTCCTTTGACATTCTTAGAATGATAGAATCCTAGAGCTAAGATACTTCAGCCCCTTTGTCTTACATCAAAAGAGACAATCAACAAACACAAAAAGTCCTTCTAATGTATTGATGTGTAGAATCCTAAAATTTACTATAAGGAGTTTTCACATTGTCGAGAGGATTCCTATTCCATCATGATGTGGTTTAAATGGCCTCTGATGTTCTTTCCCACTTTGAATTTCTGTGCATCTGTGTTCTGAAAGCTAGAAGGGAACTTTCATATTTATGTATGTTAATGAATATGTCTAATGGTCAAGATAATGTATTAATAAAAGGGTTTGAGGGAACTAATAAAAAAGAATTGGGCAATAGGAAGGTAAGGTTATTACCAAGGACATATGATCAAGATTAGATTACTGGTCATGTTTTGATAGTGAGAGATAGGTAATGAGTACATCATGTGCTTTATCAGTGTCCACACAATGCTGAGAGGTCTAGGCTTCCAGTATATGGGGTAAAGCGCTCTGGGAGGCTGTATAAAGGACCATAGCTAAGAACCACATGAAATTGAAGATGAAGATGAAGATGAAGATGTTCCCCAATGAACCCCTGGAGGGAAAAAACCCAGAACACCAGGCATATAGATCTATCAAGGAATCAGAGTGTATTGATTCACTAAAAGAGTTTGCTCTACAAAGAGACCCATTATCTTAGGATCCCACCTTTCACCTGATAGACTTGTAAATACTTAAAGACTGAAATTTATCTCCCCTGAATCTTCTCTTCCCCAGGAAAAGCAATTCTAGGTTATCCATACATATATGTTTTTATGTGTTTAGATAGATAGATGGATATAAGAATATAAAGAGAAAGTGGGGGGGCAACTAAGTGGCACAGGGGATAGAGCTCTGGCCTTGGAGTCAGAAGGAGCTGAGTTCAAATCCGGCCTCATACATTTGACATTTATTAGCTGCGTGACTTTGGACAAGTCTCTTAACCCTGATTGTCTCACCAAAAAAAATTATAAAAAAAGAGAAAGTAAGGAGAGGGGGAGAGAGAAGGGGGAGGGGTGAACAGAAGACGAGGGGGAGAGAGAGAGAGAGAGAGAATATAAGAGCATGGATATAAAAAAAGATATTGTAGGAAGACAACCGAATTTGGAGATTTGGAGCCAGGTGGCCGCGATTAAAATCTGGCTGTACCTTGGGCAAGGTGTTTCCCCTCTTCAGGCCTCAGCTTCTTCCTCTGTAAAATGAGAGGGGTGGTCAAGATGATCCAAAGGTCCCTTCGAGCTCCAAGTTCAGTGAGGCCCAGAATCAATGGTTGCTCACTCTAGACAATGGAAGGAAAAGTCCTGAGAGTGGTAGCATGCTCACACAGATAGCTAACCAACTGATATCTGAGTTCTCTTGCCTTTCAGCCCAAGCTTTGTCAATGCACTTCAAGTCTTCTCTTTGTAACCTCAAAGAGCTGCAGGACTCATCCTGCTGCCTTATTCTGGGCTAGCTCAGGCTAGGGTCAGATCATTATCACTATATAATGAACCATCTGACAGATCACAGAATGTTAACCTTGGAAGTGAAGCAACCTGATATGGTGGAAGGAAAGCAGGGTTTGAAATTGGGGAACTTGGGTTCAAATATGGCTTTCCTACTTATGAATTTATGACCTTGGGCAAGTCACTGATCTTCTTTCAGCCTCGATTTCCTCATCTGTAAAACAAGAAGGGTGAATTAGAGCTTCTTTCATCTCTAAATCTAAAATCCTAGGGAGCTTACCCCAACCCTCTCATTTTATATGTGAATAAGATGAGATCCAGAGAAAGGAGATTGATTTGCCCAAGGTCACACAGCTGGTTCACCCCAGAGGAGGCACTCTAATCTAGGTTTTCTGGCTTCTGGAGCTCTATCCATCCATTAGGCCACCCCGTGTCTACTGTGCCAATGTGAATATAGATGCATACTAGCACAGAAACCACTGGCCCGCCTCTAGACTTCTAGATTCACCTACAGAAGCCCAAAGAGATGACCTTAGCAGAAATCCACCCGTTCCAGACTGAGCATAAAAGCAGCGTCAGATTAGAAAGGGAATTCTGATTTCATAGAGTAAAGAAAGGTCTGGCATGAGAGAAATGGCTTGGACTTTTCTTGATCTCTGGCAGTGGATTTTCTACAATCTCGCAATATGGCTCATCCCAGATTGTAAGAGATTGGAGCTATGAATTTGGAATCATGGGACCCTGTGCTCCTGGTATGACCTTGGGCAAATCACCTAACCTATGGGTCTCAATGTTCTCTTCTGCAGTTGTTGTTCTTTGTGCTTGAAGAGAACGAAAATGGCATCACTATGTCAGGGTCAAAGTACAGTGTGTCCAACTGTGGTTGATCAGACCAGTACGAGCTCAGAAAGCTCTACCACAGATCAGGCACAAATAGTCCATATGAACATTTGCAGTGGACATGTCTTTAAATTTGCACTGCTCATGTTTCTTCTGAGCTACTGCAATTCTGCTTTGCTCATAGAGCAACGCCTTCTTTGATGTAGACATGCCATGCTAGGAAGTCCTACGCCAATGTCTACTGTGTCTCATAACTGACTCCAAAGTTCTTCAGAGAGACCTTGAAAGTGTCCTTATATCACTTCTTCTGACCTCCATGTGAGTGCTTGCCTTGTGTAAGTTCTCCATGAAATTGTCTCTTAGGCATACATTCATTTGGCATTCAAATAACATGGCCAGCCCATTGAAGTTGCATTCTCTGCAGTAGAGTTTGAATGCCTGACAGTTCAGCTCCAGAAAGGACCTTGGTGTCCAGTATGTCATATTGCCAAGTGCTTTTCAGACTCTTCCTAAGACAATTCAAATGGAAGTGATCCTGTTTCCTGGCACGGCACTGGTATACTGTCTAAGCTCACAGGTATACAACAATGAGATCAGCACAACAGCTCTGTAAGCCTGGAGCTTGGTAGGCAGTCTAATACCTCCTCTCCCATGCTTTCATTCAGAGCCTCCCAACACTGAGCTTGCTCTGGCAATGTATGTGTCAACCTCATCATCTATGAGGATATACCTGGAAAGTATTCTGCCAAAGTAAGTGAACTTATCCACAGCATTCAAAATTTGTCCATTTGCTGTAACCAATAGCTCTACGTATGGGTGATGTGATGCTGGCTGGTGGAGAACCTCTCTTTTCTTGGTGTTAATTGACTGTAAACTGAGGTATACAGTCCATGGTTTCAACATTGTTTGATGGTGGTCCGTTGATAACAGTATGGAAGTGTTCGGCACATCTCTCCAGGACCAGGTCCTCATCACTAATCATCATGGCTCCATCAGCACTGAGTAGTTGAGATGCATCAGAGATCTTTGGCCCATAAATGGCCTTTAGAGCATCACAAAAACACTTTGGATTCTCACTATCAGCATTAAACTGAATTTCATCTGCCTTCTTACTGAGCCAAGAATACTGCATCTCTTTAAGCTTTGATGAAGTTAAATACTGACTTCTTAGAGACAGACAAGTTGTCCTGGAGTTCTTGTTCTTCATTTATCAGCTTTGGAATTTCCCTGTCATTTTCATCAAACCAATCTTGTTGTTTGCAAGTGTTCTGGCCCAGATGAATGAATGTGGTACACCACATCTCTAAAAGCAGCCCACTTCTTTTCTGCTCCATTGTTGCCGACCATGTGTTGGTTCAGCTTTCCCTCTAAGTTTACAACAAATTGTTCATGCACAGAGAAGGACTCTAATCTGACGACATTAAGTCTTCTGGTAGTCATCTTGCTTTGGGGCTGCCTCTTTTGTTGAATATGAATGTTTAGCTTGGAAAGGATGTCTGTGATCAGTCCAGCACTCTGCACTGCACATCACCTTCGTCAGTAATGTCATCTTCATCACTCACATTCTGTCTGTCTTTTCTCCTTATGATGACATGGTCTATTACTTGCCAGTGTTTTCTGCAAGGGTTCATCCACGAAATTTTATTGTGTTTAGGTAAATGGAAGACAGTGTTAGTGATGAGAAGTCCATGAGACACACAAGTCTTCAGTAGTAAGTGGCCATTGCTGCTGCTGTTTCCAACTCCATTCCTCCTAAGGACTCCCTGCCATGTCTGATAGTCTGTGCCTATTCTGACATTATAGTCACCCAGAATCATAAACTTGTCCTCTTTTGGCACATTGATGATGAAGGTCTCTAGGTCTTCATAAAATGTTTCTTTGACCTCCTCAGGGTTCATCATGATGGGAGTATAGGCACTGATGGTGATGGCACGGGGCTTTCCTGCGAGATACACTAGAATCCATCTGATGGCCCTTCCACTTAGATCTAAAATTATACAAACCAGTGAATTTCCTCATGTCAGTAGCATGAATCTCCCTCACTGAAATTTTAAAATACATCATTTTTTCCTGTTCTTTCATTGGTCAAAATAGAGATGAGAACATAGGATCATAGATTTATAGCTGGCAGAAATTTTAGAAGTTGTCTAGTGCAGTCCTCTTATTTTACAGGTGAGGCAACTGATACCCAAAGACATTAAGTTATTTGTTCAAGGTCACATAGGTAGATAGTTGCAGAGTTAAAATTCAAACCTAGTGTGTTTTATAATAATTAAACCTTGAAAGATCCTTAGAATATATTAAATTTGAGCCAAAAGAAGTCTTAGGGACCATCTTTAGCCCAATCCTCTCATTTTAAATATGAGGAAAGTAAGGACTAGATATAGGGAATGACTTGTCTAAGGACACACATCTGACACCATTCACTAAAAGGGACATTCACTAAGTACTTCCTGGCTGATGAAATTCTATCTTAGTTCATCCTATTATTAGCTCCAGGGCCAGCACCATAGTTTATGAGGCTGAACTTGTACTCAGGCATTTCTGACTCCAGGGTCAGTGCCCTTTCCACTCTGCCCCCTAACTGTCTGTATGCTTTTGCTCATATATCTCTCCTCTGGAAATATATGAGTCTCTGGAATTTAAGAGTCACCAATAAGAAGCCACACCTTCTTCCATTCCCAGTGTGCAGCACAGGGACACCTTTCCCCCAGCCTCCTTGAGAGGGAGCTAGATTGCATTCAGGAAAATGTTCCTAATACCTGGAACTATCCCAACATGGAATGGGTTGCCTTGCAAGATGTTTTCTCCCTTCTTGGAACTCCCCAAGCAGAGTCTAGGCCAGGGGTGGGGTACCTGTGGCCTCAAGGCTACATGTGGTCCTCTAGATCCTCAGTTTTGGCCCTTTCAGGACCTTTCAGGACCACATGTGGCCTTGAGGCCACAGGTTCCCCACCCCTGGCCTAGATTAACATTTATTTAGGAGGGAGAAAGGAAGAGAACAAGTATTTCTTTCGCACCTACTATGAGCCAGGCATTGTGCTAAGTACTTTATAAATATTACCTTGTTTGATCCTTACAACAACCCTAGGAGCTGTTAATATCCCTTCTTTACAGTAGAAGAAACTGAGGTAGATGGTAAATAAATGTTAAGTGACTTCCCCAAGGTCACGTATCTAGTAATGTCTGAAGCTGGATCAGAACACAGACCTTCCTGACTCTAGGCGCCATGCTCTGTGTACTACACCACCTGGCTGTCCCAAGTACATTATATGCCAGCCAGTATATGATAAAGAGGAAATTCCTGCTCAAGCAAGGGTTGGATTGGATGTCCTCTAACTGAGTTGCAGCTTAAAATATTGTAATTCTTATGTGAATATAAGCTTCCTGAGGACAGGAACTGTTTCTCGCTCTTGTTCTCTGTCTGTGTGTGTCTCTCTGTCTCTGTCTCGCTCTGTGTCTCTGTCTTTCTATCTCTGTCTCTGTCTCTGTCTCTGTCTCTCTCTCTCTCTCTCCCCAAACACAGGACTTGTCACACAGTAGATGTTTATGTACCCAACTTTCAAGCAAGCCTGAGCCGTTGTTCATGTTGTTGGTTTGAAGAAGGGGAGATTATTTCAAAATGATAGCAAGAAGGCTGAGCAGGAGAGGACCCCGCACACCTGCTTAAGAAACTTACAGAGTAGGGGTCAGAGCCTCTTCACAGACAGAGAGAAAGATGAAAAAAAAGACAGAGAGAGACAGCTCTGGCCCTCAAGAAGCTTATATTCAGAAGGGAATCACAATATTTAACCTGGAAGGGACCAAAGTGGAGAAAGAAGTCTGAGAGGAGAAGCTGGCTATTCCAGCTTGCCTCCCCAAAGAACATTAGAATGGGCTTGGGAGTGATATTGGGCCCTCTCCCTTTGGTCTGAGCGGCAATCTCCCTCATTTCACTCCCCACTACAGAGTTTATCCACCCTTGCAAGTTCTTTGATATCTTCTGATCTGTTCAGCTTCTCTGATTTCTGTTTGGTTTTTTGCTTAGATAAATATATAAAAAGGTGATGTCCTTTTTATTTTGTAATGAGTTTTTGGTAGGAAGGAGTTAAACTAAGAATTGCCCTTTCTAAACCATGTTTATTTTCTATACTTAACTGCCCTTGGGTGCCCAGGGAAGCAGTTCCCTCTGAAGCAGAATTAGATCCCTAGATTAAGCCAGGAATATTTGAGGGGGCAGATAGATAAAACTCTAGCCTGATCCCCCTCTTGAGATAGGCGAGGGAAGGAGCAAGCACCCAAACATCACCCTTCTCCTGCTCTCCTCGAGGTGAAAATCCAAGTCTCTCTTGCCAGGGACGCATGACCAGTTGGCCGAGACATCTATCCATTCAACCTGTGAGCTGTGACCACACCTTTAGACAACTTTGTTGACAAACCATTGGTATCTTACATGGGCACATACACATCTTACACTTAATTCATATTTTTTTGAGTTGAGTTGATTTTGAACTCCGTTGGACCTTGAACTTAACTGGTAACAGAACAGAAATTCAAACCTCAGTTAAGTTCCTCGAGTCATCTGCCACCATTCCACCTGCTCTATAACCCCAGAAAAGACATTCCTTTTGTCTGGTGTGTTTGTGTATGTGTGTGAAGGAGGAGCAAAAACATTTTAATAATATCTTAAGGAAAATAAAACCATAATAATAGTGCACATCTATATGGTGTGTTAATTTTTGTAAAGTGTATATGTGTGTGTATGTGTGTGTATATATGTGTGTGTATGTGTATGTATGTGTGTGTATGTGTATGTACATATGTATATATATGTGTATGTATTTATATATATATATATATAATTTTATTAGATCTTCTAACAACTTTGTGTGACAATAACTATCATTATTTCTATTTTGTAGATGAAGAAACTAAGGCTTAGGCTAAACAATTTGCCCAGGTAATAAGTCTCTGAGGAAGGATTAGAACCCACGGGTTTCTGACTCCCTCCAATATACTCACACGCATATAAACACAATCGCACAATACTTTCCACAAAGTCCATTGGAAAATACTTTCAGTTGTCATAGACTGCCTTCTTCCCAAGGAACACATTCCATTAACTGATTTCCACCAAAAAGTCTATTACTCATTGGCGCCACAAGATGGCAGACAAGATCAGTTTTAGGAAGCCCATAGAAATGTAAACAAATTTCCCAGAATTGACTGGAATCCTTCGATAATTCCATTCCCCAGGTCACAGTTGGGATTTGTGAGGCAATGGTGAGTCATAGAGGTCTTTGATTTAATCTTAGGTAATGCCCAAGGTGGCACAGTTAATGGAGCACTGGCTCTGGAGTCAGGAAGACTCATGCTCACGAGTTAGAATGTGGCCTCAAACCTGTATTAACTATAACCCTGGGTAAGTCACTTACTCCTGCTTGCCTCCGTGTCCTCATCTGTAAAATGAGCTGAAGAAGGAAATGGCAGGGCAGCTAGGTGGCACAGTGGATAGAGCACTGGCCCTGGAGTCAGTCAGGAGGACCTGAGTTCAAATCCAGCCTCAGATACTTGACACTTACTAACTGTGTGACACTGGGCAAGTCACTTAACCCCAATTGCCTAAAAAAAAAAAGAAAAATTAAAAAATTAAAAGAAGGAAATAGCAAACCACTCCAGTATCTCCACCAAGAAAACCGTATATGGTCAAAAAGAGTTGGACATGGGGGCAGCTAGGTGGTACAGTAGAAAGAGCACTGGCCCTGGATTCAGGAGGACCTGAGTTCAAATCTGGCCTCAGACACATAACACTTACTAGCCTAGCTGTGTGACCCTGGGCAAGTCACTTAACCCCATTGCCTAAGCAAAAAAAAAAAAAAAAAAAGGAGTTGAACATGACTGAAAAACAACTGATCAATGCCCACTTAGGAATCCAGGTGCATAGGATAGTGTTGTATGGAGGCAGACTAAACAGGCGACCTACTTTGTAAGATTTCAGGGTTACTAGGAAGGCCCTGAGGTCCCTGACATCTCTCCCCCACTGACTAATGTCTATAATTCTTAAGATAAGATTTGGCTCATCTATTAGAACACAAAAAGCACCTTAATTTCAAGGGTCTTATTTTTCTTTTGTTTTGTTTTCTGTCATAAAAAGAACTGTTAAGAATGCTTTGTTAATATAGGACATTTTCTTCTTTCTGTAATTTCTTTGGTAAATAGGCCTGGTAGTTGTAGCACTGGGTCAAAAGGAATTCATAGCTTATTAACTCTGGGGACTTTTATCATTACATTTTTTTTTCCAAAATGGCCCAACGAATTCACAATTCCAACAAAAATTCATCAATGTGCCTGTTTTCCCTCAGTCCCTCCAACATTTGTTATTTTCCTTTTTTTTGGTCAAATTTCCCAGTCCAATGAGTCTGAGGCAGAACCTCAGAGTTCCTTTAATTTACATTTCTGTAATCATTAGTGATTTGGATCATTTTTCACTATGCCTACAAACAACTTGGATTTCTTCCTCTGAAATCTTCCTGTTCATATCCTTTGACTATTTATCTATTGGGGACTGGTTGAAGAAATTATAGTATATTAATGTAGTGGAATACTATATTGCTGTAAGAAATTATGAAAGACAGTTTCAGAGTAATCTGGGAAGATTTGTATGAATTGATGCAGAATGAGGGGAACAGAACCAAGGAAATAACTTATTCTATAACAATACCATTATAAAAATGAACAATTTTGAAAGACTGAAGAATTCTGATCACTTCAATGATTACCCATGATTCTAGAGGACTAATAATGAAGGATACTATCCCTTCTTTACAAAGAGGTGATGGATCAAATGTGCAGGATGGGACACAAATTTTGGACATGGCCAATATGGGAATGTATTTTATTTGACTATGCATATATGTTATAAGGACTTTATAGTTCTTTTGGAGGATGGGGTAGAGAGGGACAAGGAGAAAAACTAAAAAGCTCACTAATTGAAAAATATTTTTTTTAATGCAAGGTCTGCTCAGTGTGGAGTTGGGGTGTTTTGTTTTGTTTTTTTCTCCTGAGAGTAGATTTTGATATCTGGAAGAGAGAGGCTTAGAGGGTACTTGTAAATCAAGAAGATCAAAGAAGAGCTAGAGCAGAGGGAGGAAAAGGAGAGTGGGGACAATTGTGACTTACTTTGCCAATTTCCCATTTTCCAAAAGGCTATTTCTACTGGAAAGAGCAGGAGTTCCAATCAGAAGGTCTGCTCTCTGCATAGATAGTTCTCATCTCTTCAACTCCAGTTTCTTGTCACCAGCTACCTACTGGACGTCTCCATCTGGATGGACATCTCCAACTCAAAATCTCCTAAACAAAACTCAGCGTCTTCCTCTCGAAAGTCACTTTGCCCCTTAACACCCTTGGTTTGTCCCAGAAAATCGCTATCTGCTGAGTCCTCCGGGTACATGACCTAGAGGTCATCCTCAATTCTTCCTTCACCTTTACCCATCCTGTCTAATTAGTTGCCAAGTCCTACAGCTCTATCTACACAATGTCCCTCACATCCATTTGCTTTTCTCCACTAGCATCACAGCCACCCTGGTTAGCTCAGCCACAATACTAGATCACATCCTCATTATTTCTTGCCTAGATTATTGCAAGTTTCCTAATCAATTGCTAGTATTTACCGTCCCCAATCCATCCTTTACACAGCTTTCAAAGAAAATTTGCCCAACCATGTCACTGCTCAGCTCGGAAACTTCGGTGGCTGTCTGTTGCCCTTAGGGTAAAATATAAATTCCTCTGGAATTTAAAGCCTGCCTAGATTTGGTTCCAGCCTAACAACGAAGAGAGTGCTGGACCTGGAGTCTAGAAGACCTGAGTTCAAATCTATCCCAGACACTTAGAAGCTGTGTGATCCTGGGCAATTCATTTAACAAGTCACTTAACCCTACTTGCCTCAGTTTCCTCATCTGTAAAATGAGCTGGAAAAGGAAATGGCAAACCGCTTCAATATCTTTTCCAAGAAAACGTTACATGGAGTTGGACACAACTAAAATGACTGAACAATCTTAGTTTCCTCATCTGTAAGAAAGGGAATAATAATAACATCTACTTCCTAAAGTTATTATATCAAATGAGATATTTTAAAGCACCTCGCTAACCTTAAATGCTATTATTATTATTATTATTGTTGTTGTTGATATTACTATTATTAATTTGATTCATTTACTCTGCAGTCAGTCATAAAGCATTTATTAAACTCTTAAAATGTACCAGGCCCTGTGCTAAGCATTAGAGATAGAAAAAAAAGGTGAAAATATCATCCCTGACCTCAAGAAGCTCAGCTTAGAATGGAGGAGACAACCAGAAAATAACTATGCAATATAATATACAGGGTAAATGAAAGATTATTTCTGCAGAAAGAGACTAACAGGGATGGGGCGGGGGATGTTGGCAGAGAAAGACAACCTGCAGAAGGTGAGACTTGAGCTGAGTCTTCAAGGAAGCCAGGGGAGCTAGGAATCAGGGCTGATGAAGGGAAACTCCCAAGGGGCACAGTCAGGAAAAATATAGATAGAGTGTCGTATGTGAGGAGCAGAAAATAGCTAAGAGTGTGGAGGGAAGTCAAGTATAGAATGTATAAACTGGAAAAGAAGAGTCCGGGCTGTGAGAGACCTTCAATGCCAAACGGTTTTATATTTGATCATGGATATAACAAGGAATCAGTGGGATTTATTTGGCGGGGGATGGGGGGTAGCCATGGTCAGACTAGCAGTTTAGGAATATCACTTTGGAAACTGATCATAGATTGGAGTGGGAAGAGACACGAGTCAGTGACAGACTCTGCATCTCCCATTTCTTTGTACAAGCTATTCCCCCTGTTGGGAATTCTCCTCCTCGTCTACTTTCTGGAGTCCCTAACTCCCTTCAAGAGTCAGTTCAAGTGCAGTCTCCAATTGTTCTCCTACTCCTGGTAGTTATGGCTCCCCACGGCTCCCGCCCCACATATTTCTTTGGTTTTACTCAGTCTATATTTTTAATTTACTTAGGTACTCTATATTGTCCTTCCCATCCCCCATTAGAATGTGAGCTTATTGAAGACATTGTGTATTTAGTGCCTCTCACAGGGGCTAGAAGGTGTGCTTGCCCAGCCCCCCTTTCCAAGACCCTGGGCTCACACAAACTAGATTCAATCTTGAGGTTTTATACCCAGAAACAGTTATAGAAAGAAAGAAAGAAAGAAAGAAAGAAAGAAAGAAAGAAAGAAAGA
>NW_020953500.1:0-31643 GCF_900497805.2 Vombatus ursinus | reverse complement strand
CTGGTCCCAATGACACTACCCACCCATGCAGACAAAACCTCTTGCTAGAGTTATCTTTACAAGGAAAATCCAGCTCTGCTGGCAAGAAGAAGAGCTCACATTTCTACAACAAAAGCTCTTTCTTCACAACAGGGAGAATCTCAGGACAGAATCGTAGAGCCAGAAGGGACCAGAGTGTACACCTAGTCTCTTGGCGTCAAACTCAAATTGAATCAGGGCCACTAAACCATGCATAAATATTCTGGCGGGCCATGTATTGACTTAAAAAACAGATATTAAAATCACCTATGATTTATTTCGTTTTTATTTTGTTAAATATTGCTCAATTACATTTTAAGGTTTGCATTGGGGGGTGTTGATATCATGCTACATATGGGATGAGTTTTTGACCCCATGTATTACCAAACAAAAATATCATCAATCACAAAACAGATAAGTGGTCATCCAGCCTTTGCCTAATGGCATCCACTGAGGCAGACCGCACCACTCCTTGAAGCAACGCATTCCCCTTTGGGACAGTTTTGAATTTTGCATTTAATAAATGCTAGTAAATATTCAATAAGAAAAAACCTAGTGTTTAGTACTGTTTAAAATTCATTCATTCATTCAAATTACAGACTAATTGTTATTGATGTATGCAAAGAACTATGTATGGACAAGCTATATAAAAATTAAATTGGAGAAAATGAACACATGGCAGGCATTAGCATAAAGAGGAATAAGGAAAAATTATTGCAGAAGGTGGGGCTTTATCTGTGACTTGAAGGAGATGTGGAAGGTAGGAATTCAAGAGGAGGGAGAGAGTTCTAGGCAGGGGTTTCCACAAATGAAATTGCACTAAGTTAAGAAATGGTATGGGCAGTGATGTGGCACAGTGGATAGGGTACTAAACCCGGCATCAGGAAGACTCATCTTCCTGAGTTCAAATCTGACCTCAGACACTTATTAGCTGTGTGACACTGGGCAAATCACTTAACACTGTTTGTCTCAGTTTCCTCATCTGGAAAATGAGCTGAGGAAGGAAATGGCAAACCACTCCAGTATCTTTGCCAAGAAAACACCAAATAAAGTCATGAAAAGTCAGACACAACTAAAACAACTGAACAACAACAACTAGGCGATAGAATATTTAAAGTGAGGAAAAGTACAGAGACCAGTGTCACAGAATCCAAGAGTATATGGAAGGGTGAAAAGTGTAACAAGACTAGAAAGTTAGAAAATGGTGAGGTTCTGGGTGGCTTTAAAAGCTCAACAGAGGATTTTATATTTGATGGTGGAGGCTGTAAGGCTTTAGGCATCTTTTTGTCTCTTGCAGCATTAAACAAAGGGATTTGCAAGAACTTTAAAAGCAGATTGTTAAACCCATGTAATAATGCACTAGGGACCTACTATTCAACAGCAGAGCTGCTGATTTTTTTTCTCCTTAAAAGAAATCACCCAGACACCAACAGTTATTAGGGTGCTACTATGTGCAAGACAGTCAGTTAGGCATTGAGGACATGACACACTGAGATATTCCCTGCCCTCCAAGAACTTATACTGTCCTAGAGGAATTCAATATGTAAATATACAGTGTTATATACAATATTTTAGAGCGCAAGGGAGCACTCAAAGCTAGGGGGATCAGGTAGTATCTCAACTGAGTATTGAAAGATGCATGAGTTTCTAAGAGGCAGAAGCAAGGAAGACATGGATTCCTGACCTGGAGACAAGCTGTCTGGTACACAGGCAGGCGGTAGAGAGACGGAATTCTGAGTTCAGCAGGAAGTAAGTATCCACTACGGGTGAAGTCTAGATTGTGGGAAGGGGAGCAATGAGAGTTAAATTTAGAAATGGAAGGTGGAAGCAGATTGTAAAGGACTTTGAATGTCAAGCTAAGGAGTTTGCACTTAACATTATAGTCAGAAGAAGCCCTTGATAATTCTTGAACAGGGGGTGGTATGACCAGAATTATACTTTAGAGGAAGATTGTTTCACCAGTTCTGTGGATTATTCATTTGAGAGGGATGAGCATGGAAATACGGAGTCCAAATAGGAGGATGTATAATAACCTCGTTGAAAGAAAATGAAGGTCTAAATTGTGATGGCATGAGAAGACAAGTGGTGACTTATGAGAAAGAGGTTTGGAAGTATACTCAATAAGACTTAATGTAAAATTGAATATGTGAGGTCAAGGATGAGCCCAAGACTGGGCTATTGAAAGGAATATGGTGGACACAACACAGAAATAGGGAAGTTTTGAGGATGGTCAGGTTGAAGGGGGGACATCATAAGCTTCATTTTATATATGTTGAATCAGAGATAGAATCCTCAGATGGAGATGTACAGCAGGGAGTTGATGAGAGACTGGAGCTCAGGAGGGTTTAATATATAAAATTAGGAGTCGTCCTCATAATGATGATAATTGAACCCGTGAGAGTCAGCGCTCATTGAGAAAATGTTGCACACAATAATTGAGAGGGCGTTGAGAGGAAAAAGAAGAGGTCCTAGGATAGTACTTTAATGAACACCTATAGAAAATTCCTTAGTGTATTTGGGAAAGTGGCCCTACTCCTCAGGGGAGGAAGAAAGCTTTCAACCCTTTCAGACACCACTGGGCAAGCACCACCAACATCATCAGCCACCCAACCTCTACTGATGGGCAGGTAAGCCTAAGAGTTGCAGGAACAACAGCCCTTCCAGGGAACAGCAGTCCTGTTCGCAGCCTGGCTTTCAAAGTCAGAGTCCAAGGAAGCAGACCTCATGGAGATGCAACCTGGCCACTCCCTCCACTTACTGAAGACCTGGAAGAGAACGGTCTCACAGGCACAGGCCTTGGCACTATAAAGTGGCTCAATATCAGGAATTGATGAGGTTTCATCAGTGGAGATGAGTCAGGAAGATGCACTACCATTTGCTTCGTGGCTCCAGCCTTAAGAACGCAGGGCTGATTTGCACCTGAAACCTCATGTTTTTTAACTCCCTCTTGTCAGAACGTGAGCATCTCAAGAGCAGATTCTAGTTTGCCTTCCTATTGTATCCTCAGCTCTTATAACAGTGCTTTGCGTATAGTTATTGCTCAGTAAGATACTTTTCCATTAATTCATTCTTAGTGGTGTTTACTTTTAATGGCAGTGTTCGTCTGATGCTCTATGACTGGAAGTCACAGAACTCTATAGTCTCTAAGGAATTAAAACTGAGAATCATCCAAAGAGCAATGGAATAGCAGGCATGTGGTGGGTTGAGCAAGCTGGAGCACCTCACAGATCTGCTCTTATGAAGAAATGATGTAAAGGGTGCCATCAATGAAACACATGATCCAAAAAATAGATTGAGCCGGTTATGTAATAAGGCATGATGGATGGGCTGTTTGTATGCACCATTGTCATCTTTGGAATATCAAAAGAACTTGAAGAAGGCTGCAACATATTGGGTGGACCCCCTATAGTAAATTCGTGGGAAAACATGGACAAAAGTTAAGCAGGATCAAAAGGCATGGATAGGCTGGAGGAAATCACATCGAGATCACAAATTGACTTGAATACTCCTGTATTGAGCAAGAGAGCAGATGTTCTAAGGCAGAGGTGTCAAAGTGTGGGGGCCCAGGCACATATGAACCAGATTAAAATAATTGGGAAATGTTTAATGAAGTAAATGAAAATATAATACAACATAAAAAAGAAATACTTTCTCTACTCCAAACACCATCTCTACCTCCTCCCCACCATAACATTGACCATGCTCCTAAGCTCTTAAAAGTCTATAAAGTGTGTAAAGGCAGCTACACAGTGCGGTAGCTAGAGCACTGGACCTGGAACTAGGAAAATCTGAGTTCAGATCTGGCCTCAGACACTTACTTACCAGCTGTGATATTGGGCAAGTCACTTAGCTTCTGTCTGCCTCCATTTCTTCAATTGTAAAATGGGGATAAAAATAGTATCTACCTCCCAGAATTATTATGAGGATCAAATGAGATAATATATGGTAAAGCATTTAACAAAGAGCTTGGCACATAGTAGGCACTTAATAAATGCACTCTAAATTTTATACAGGGGCAGCTAGGTGGCACAGTGGCTAAAACTCCAGCCTTAGAGTCAGGAGGACCTAAGTTCAAATCCGGTCTCAGACACATGACACTTACTAGCTGTGTGACCCTGGGCAAGTCACTTAACCCTAATTGCTTCACCAAAAACAAACAAACAAACAAACAAAACAACCAAAAACATAAATTTTATACAGAACCTTTCTCACAATCTCATAATGTGAATAGTGATGTACTAGCAAAAGCCCCTATTAGAACCAGAAGAGAGACTTCTGTCTTCTGATTCTAAGATGATTACTCTGCTCATCATGCTACTTCTCAATGACACATGAGAAGGATACAAGTCTTTCTTCTCTAAGACCAAATACAAAATCCTCTTTTTGACATTTAAAGCCCTTTACAACTTGGCTCCCTCCTACCTTTTCAGATTTGTTGCATAATAGTGTCTTTCATGTACTCTATGGGCAAGCCAAATTGGTTTCCTTGATATTACTGTCACAGGACATCTCCCACTGTCATGCCTTTGTATAGGCTGTTTCCCATGTCTAGAATGCACTCCTTCACCATCATCCCTTATATTCTCTAGTTTCCTTCAAAGCTCAACTCAACAGCCACCTCATTTATACATGAGGCATGCCTGGCCCTTTCCCATTCCTGCTTGATCTTAGGACCTTCTCTGAGATTATTCCCAATTTGCCCTATACATATCTTGCTTGCATGTTGTTTGTATGTTGTCTCTCTAATAAGTAAGCTCCTAGAGATGAGGACCTGTTTTTTGCCTTTCTTTGTATCCCTAGTAATTAGAACAGTGCCTGGTGCATAGAAGGCACTTCTACCTCCTAAATGACTTGACCTGACTCAGATCGCCCATCCTCCCAATACCCATCTGCATTATCTTGCATTAATGTGCCCGCATATTCATTTTTACCAGTATGTGCACCTGGTGATTTCCAAGACAGTATAAGATTCTTGAGCGTTCCATTTTTGTCTTTCTACTGCACTTCTATCTCCTGGCAAAGTGCTTGGTAACTGCCTAATAAGAGCTTGCTATTTGATTGATCTCTTAGGGAGGCAGCCTACTATAGCACAGTAAACTCTTCATCCGATGTAGTGTCCAAAGGTTTGGGTTTCTAATGCTGTCTCTGCTCCTTCCTAGATGTGTGACTGAACAAATCACTTTCATTTGAGACCTCAGATTTCCCAGATGTCAAATAAGGGTACAGAGCTAGATGATTCCTAAAGTACCTCCCAGCTTTGAAATCCTCTGATCTAAATAAATAACTCAACCATCCAGAGGCAGCAAAAATGAAACCAAAGAGGAAACACATGAAGCCCTTTGCTAATCCAGCTGCACCAGTCAGAGTGAGATAAGCTCTTACTAGCCTTCATGCTGGCAGATGGGCCTATTAACAGCAAAGAGATAATACTGGAAAGATGAATCGCATTTGTGCCAAAATAAAGTCAATGGCATACGGCCAAGGTCTCTTATGATCCTAAAGATGTATATACCACCCAGAATATGGACATTACACCTGCAGCTCAGGATACAGGTGTAAGGGAGGGTAATTATCAAAGCCTAGCTATCTATCAGGAGCACCCAGAAGAAACATTCTGTCTTCACCAATATAACAAAGAATGATGGATGGTGAGCATGGGGTAGAGGTGGGTGGGAGAACAGAATGTTGGTATCTTTTTTATTAAAGAAGCCATCTGACATCTTAATACTCAGGAGAGAAAGGAAACAAATCATAAAATGCTAAACCAGAATCATAAAATGCTAAACCGGAGCATTACTGAAATAACTAACCACATGGTCAAGGTTAGGTAGGAGCAAAAAGAAAAAAAAAAGTAAATCTAGGAGGGAAATGAGATAAGGCAGGAGAAAGGGCTCTTGGGACTAGAGGGCATGATGTGAGCAAAGAATAGGATTAGGAGGAGAGATGGAGGATGAGAAATAGATGAAAGGCAAGGAGCTTGAGGTCTAGAAGAGGAACTTCAGCGTTCAAGATCTTGAAAAAGGAGCAAGTCTAAGGAATGAGGAGGACCCAGGGTGTAATGGGTAGCTGAAGTGGAGAGAGATGAAAATCACTGGCATTGAGGAAATCTAGGATCTGAAAAGACTAAGGACCTCGATGGCTTTATTAAAGTGGATTTTGTCATACTCAGATATGATAGCAAGAATAGCAAGGAAAAGAATGGAGAACACATGATTAGCAAGAAGGCTAGAAATTGGCTTATGGTAAGGAAAAGGAAGTGGAAGGGGAGGAGAAAGTAGGTGAAGGGCAGAGATTTCAGAGAGACACATGAATCACATTAGGAACAAAAGAGTTTCCTGAGTTCACCTCTTCACTCCAAAGAGTGGGAGGAGGACCTCCCCTAGGGAAGATTACCATATGGTGGTGGTATGAGAGTTAAAGGAAGTTTCCAATAAGATAAGCAGAAAAAGTACTTATGGAAAAGATGGAGGATGTTGCAAAGTGTGTTCATGATAGCTAACTTGTATATATTGCTGCCAGTCTTGAAATGCATTGTATTTTATCTCATTTGGTCCTCACATTTCCCCTATGACATAGGTACTAGTGTTATCCTCATTTAATAGATGAGGAAATGGGTTTAGGAAACACTGATGGAGCCTGCCCATAAACAAGAGAAAACTTTTCTGCTCTCTGTGTTCCTCTGTCAAGAGAAACTTGACCAGAGGTCACTCATTCTGACTTCCTTTGGATAGGGAATCTGAAAGAACATTACATAATGAATGGCTGCACTGCTCTGTCTTCTCTGATAAAGATAAGATCTTACCCTTCTACTAGGCTATGCAAGAGACAATGTCAGTGAGCAGCACGCACTCTCATCAACACAACCTGTTATGGCCCTTTCAACCAACATCTAAGTTGTCGGTCATATGGTGAAACAGCAATACAACAGGCCTACCCAGGTTACTTAAACACCTCTTTTAAGATTTACACAGATTATTGAATTTTCTGGCTGTTCTTGAGTTGGGTCAGTCAACCAAATGCAACTGTGCAGCCACAGTGACCTTGGTTCAATTCAAAGTGCCATTGTTTATGGGCAGTAACAATCAGTGTTTCCAAGTCTTTCCTTAGTTAACAAATAACTGTGACTATTCGAGAGTACCCCAGATATTGTGAGGGACAGACAAAGAAGCCAAAGTTTCATTACTTAAAAAACCCAACCCCCAACATCACCAGGTTCTAGTGATGAAGTCTTCCCTTTCTTAGGAACCTAAGGCTAATGAATATGCAATCTTCACCCTGTCTCATCTTGAGAAAGAAGGGAATGAAAACCAGCCATTCACACTGCCTGAAAAAATTTTAGCACCTTTCTATGAACAGCCACTGATTTACCAGTTGTATGTTGAAACTCTGTTTTCAAGCAGTTTGTTTGTGGGTTGGAGACTGGGGCTGGTTTGGGAATTCTTGGTGGGACACAAAATGTTTCTGGATCATTCAAATGGTCACCCTCTTCTCATCACTGGTTTCTGATACCACCAAATTAAAACAATGTTTTTAATAAAAGAAATAGGGGAATAAATGGAAAAGAAAGCAGCAGGCGAAAACAGAGGATATGTTGGAAATACTCAAAAGTAATGGAACAAAGTCAAAGCCCTAAAAAGAAGGCCTTGAAACATTAGGCAGGGCCAGTTGTGATGAAGTATAGGCCCCTGATTGCCAGTTAAAATGCTTACTCTTGAAATAGTGCAAAGAACACTGGAACGGAAAATAGAAGGCCTTGGTCACAACCATGGTTCAATCATGACTACATGCTGTTGAGTAAGTCACTGAATTTCTGTTTTCTAGGCCTTGATTTTTTCACGTATGAAAGGGGGAGAAGGGACAAACTTTTTTCTCATTGAAGCCAAAATGAACAACATCAGTTCCAATATCAATTGGTGCCTGAAAACTACTAAGTCCACTTCATAGACCAAAGGTATTTAATTTTTTTTTAAATCTTATGGAACTTTTGCCAGTCTGATGAAACCGATGAACTCCTTTGCAGAATGCTTTTAAAAGCACAAAATAAAATACATAGAATCACAAAAGAAACCAATTCTATTCAAATGGTTATAAAAATACATTTTAAAAAGAAAAACACAAGTTCATGGACTTTGGGTTACAAACTTTCTAATGCTTTCATCTTAATGAAAACACATTTATTAAGTACATAGTATCTGCCAAATATCTTGCTAAGGAGCTGGGGATATAAATAGAAAAATAAGATAGCTCTGCTCTCCAAGAGCTCACATTCTAATGGCTGAGGGGAGAGGGGGGTGAGAGACAACAAATATAGAAGGTTTCATCTGAAGTCAAATGGAAAAATCCCATAGTCCTTAGCATAAACAGCAAAATAGGTGGCAATACAACTTCTTTTATGTCATTGTCACTAAATAAGATCATTTAAGTTTCTAATGATGAACTATTGATATTTCAAAGGAAATTTTTGGCAAGTATAGATTTTTCTAGGTCGTTGGCTATTCCTGGAGGAGCAATGGAAGCAGTAGCCAGGTTGCGTCTTTTGGGGGGTTGCTCCCCAAGATGAGCTGGTGACCTGGGGTAAACTGGGCTCTTGGGTTTATCTAACCATCAGAGGCAAGTAATTATCAGTTGATATTGTTGGTGATAGGGAATATAGGCTGCTTCTCCACAGTGATTTTTGTTCTCAATGATGGTTGCAGAACTTGGGATGAAAGGACGACCTATAAGGTTTTATATATATATATATATATGTGTGTGTGTGTGTGTGTGTGTGTATTTGTGTATACAAAGATATATACAAATATACAAGTATGTATGCATATGTGTGTATGTGTATATGTCTGCCCCAAACCCCTCCAAATACCTGTAAAAATGGCTCTAAACAAATTCTAGAGCGGTGTAGATATGTCTGTATGTATATGTGTGTATGTTTGCATATACCCACAAGAACAAGAGATTCCAGCTGAGACACTCCAGAGCATACCTGTTTGGACTTCTCCCTTCTAATTACCACTTGATAAGGTACCTCACTCCCTACTCACAGAATGGATGCTCATCCATAGAATGTCACAAGAGGACCTCAATCTTATTTGCCCATAGGAATGTTTTTCCTTTCTAAATTCCTTCTGAACGCGTTTTTCACCTCCTTGTTCCTCAAGCTGTAGATAAGTGGATTCAACATGGGGATCCCTGCTGTGTAGAACACAGACACCACCTTGTTGAGGTCCAGGGAGAAGCTCGCACTGGGCCACACGTAGATGAAGAAGAGGGTCCCATACATGATGCTGACAGTAGTCAGGTGTGAGGAGCAGGTAGAGAAGGCCTTGGACCTCCCTTCAGCAGAATGGATCCTCAGGATGGCCATGAGGATGTACATGTAGGAAATAAGAATGGTCAGGCCACTGAAGACTCCCACAGCTCCAGACATGATGAAAAGGATTAACTTATTGAGATGGGTGTCAGCACATGCAAGGGAGAGCAAGGGTGAGACATCACAGAAGAAATGATTGATGACATTCTGGCCACAGAAGGGCAAGTGGAAAGTTAAGACTGTGTGTGTCATAGAGCTTAGAATGCCCGTAGCATAAGGCCCAACCACCAGATGTATGCAGACACTCTGGGACATGACAACTGTATAGAGTAAGGAGTTGCAGATTGCCATATACTGATCATAGGCCATTGCAGCTAAAAGGAAACATTCAGTGGCCACAAAGAGTCCAAAGAACCACATCTGGGCTGAACAGCCCAGGAAGGAGATGGTCTTCTTCTCCACAAAAAAGTCAGCCAACATTTTGGGGGCAATAGTAGAAGAACAGCAGAAATCCACAAAGGACAAGTGACTGAGAAAAAAGTACATGGGGGTGTGAAGCTGGGAGTCTATCCATATCAGGAAGATCGTGCCCAAATTCCCAATGAGAGTGATGAGATAGAAAAACAGAAACATGAGAAAGAGGAGAACCTGTTGCTGGAGATGTTCAATAAATCCCACAAAAAACAATTCAGTCACCAGAGTTTGATTCCTAGCTTCCATTATCTGCTATGATCTGATCAAAGAAAGAGAAAGCCTATTTTCATTGCTAAATTTTCCAGAGTGTTCCATTTCCTCTCTTAGAATCTTAAAAGCCCTAGCTTCCTTCAAAGAATAAGTGTTAGTGCTTTGTCCTGCATGAAATTATCTTTATAAAGAATTTTTTTTCTTGTTTCTGATGGGAGACAGTAAGAGGCAGTAGTAATAATGTTGATGCCAAAAAAAAAGAAGAAAACAAAAAAAGGTGCTGAACTATTTTTAAAGTACATGGAGGAGTAAATTCAGGTGAAAACACAGATGAAGAGGACAGTTAGGAACTAATAGGTTGGGTTTTTTGTTGTAAGGTATATGTGCTTTAAGAAAGCAGGATGGCATAGAGATTCATGCCTTCATAAATAATCTACTTTTTGTCTTTTACTTTGTATATAGAATGCTCATTTTTGTGTCAGATGGAGAATTTTTAAAATAGCTTAAAACGATAAAAGAAATTTCCTTGCAATATACAATATTCTGTCTTTATTTTGTAGGGCTCATTTGTAGCCTATATGGAAAAATAGCCTCCTGTAGCTATAGCTAGCTCATTTTCCTTATTCATTCTTGTCCCAGGGTGCAAGGCAATTTATGAACATGTTCAGATATTTCCTCCTTAATTATTGACATAGAAGCCTCTCTCATTAATCAATTATTTGTATTTAAGCAAGCCCAATTTATTAAATAGTATTTCTGAAATACACTGGGTAAGTCTCTTTTCCCATCTCTCTCTCTCTCTCTCTCTCTCTCTCTCTCCCCCCTTTTATTCTCCTTTCTCTAGTGTGTACATATATTATACATATAACATATACATATGCACAGATAATATGTATGTGTATATGTACATATATGTATATGTGTGTGAAACACCATAATTTTCATGGCTTAAGTAAAAATCATAATCCATACAATTTATGTAAGAGGTATCAGATGATAAAACAATGATATAAATAATTATTTATAATGAATCTGCCATGAGAAAGATCACAGCCAAAGTCATGCTATTGCTGACTTCTCATTAATTTCAAAAATGGAGAACTCCCACCATACAATTCTCTCAGGATATCAATGAAATCTCTTTTGGCCTCTAGGGGGCCTTGTCGATAGTTCAAATTTGAATTTGAAACTCGCTTTAAATACTCACTAGTGAGGTGTCCTTGGGCAAGTCATTTAACCTCAATCTGCATCAATTTCCTCATCTATAAAATGGAGGTGATAGTACCTTCCTTATATCCATGGAGCACTTTGCAAACTTTAAAGCTTATATAAAGGCTACTTCTTCTTAGAAGCAATAGCGTCAAGAATTTTCTTTATGTTCCTTAAAAAGAGACAAGTTAAAATCAGGTCTCTCAGGAAATGTCCTATCGATCCTTGTGCTCTGTCCTCTTTCCATCTCTCTGCAGCCATTACAATGAAATACTCTTCAGAATCATGGTTAAACCCTCAGTCTCCTCACAGACTCCTAAGGAAGGACAGTTCATTAGGATCAGTTTAACCTTCTAAAGATAGTTAACAGCAGTTTTATCCTCTGTGGGAACAGCTATTGGAAAAGTGGATTCCCATTATACCAGGCCAACTCCTCCAGTAGATTGAGAACCTTTGAGAACCCCGATTCATTTTTTCTTTGCATACCTAGGATGAAGCAGAATGATCTATACATTCTGGCTCTTATTTGTTGAACACTGATTGGATAAATCAGTTACTGATGCAAGTTGTATTAGGTCATAAAGTAACCTTGAGCGTTTGATTTTTGTTCTTTTTTTTCCATTTTTCACAACTTTTTTTGATAGATATTTCAGGTGAAGAGGGAAGAAAGGTATGTTTTCGTCAACTGAATTGGGAAGGGGCATGACAGTGTCTCTGGGTATATGTGGAGTAGTGCTCTCCTTTTCTCTGTCATCCGCATTACTACTTCTTTCTGCTAGGGTGGCCAGAGGTGCCCAGTAATGGAAACATCCTAGAACCCTAACTTTATCCCAAACTAAGAGCAAGATCTTCCCAGAATGTAAAAGGAATGAGGCAGGGTGCGATAGTGGAAAGAACACAGATTCTAAATTGAGTGGGGAATCCCAGGGCCCGATGTCCCTTTTTATTACTCTCTTTTGAGATAGTTATTTTTTGCAGAAGTCCCTTCTATGATCTCTTCCATTTTCCTTTCTTCACTTACACCTCCAAACAGATGGAAATTTGCTGTTAATATTAAGTCTGTCCTCAGTTCTAGGACTGACTGCATCATTAGGAAGGGAAAGACATCAGCTCAATGGTGTGGATTAAGGAGTAGCATAAGCTCCCACTGACCCAAACCATCTCTCCCATTCAGATGCCTGGAATATAATTATTAGAAGTGAAAAGACTTCTTAGGGAGTTCTAGTCTCTCTCTCTTTCCTTCAATTAATTGTAAACACCACTGTCATATAAATCTTCCTAATACACAGCTCTAATCCAGTTACTCTAGCACTCAAAACCTTTCAATGATTCCCCAAGTGTCTGCATGGCATCTAAGTCCCTCCAAATAACGGTTCCCACATTTTGGTCTCACGTTACTTCCCCCCATATATCTACGTGCCAGCCAAATTGGACTACTTTCCATCCATTGTACAAGAGTTAGGCTTTCCTTCTTCTGCCCTTATTAATCTACTTCTCAGCTCTGGGATGCCTTCTCTATCCATCTCTATCTGTTGACATCCTCTATCTTCAGTTATCAGGTTAAAGTGCATCTTGTGCATGAAAACTTCCCTGACTCCCCCCTGTCAGAACTGACACTTCCCTCATTTGAGCTCCTAACAATAGGTCCCTTTTTATTCCATGATTATTTTTTATTATCTTCTTCTGCCTGCACCTGTCTTATCACACCTAATAGACTGTACATTCTTGTAGGGTGAGGACGTTAGTCATAATTATTTATCTTCAGTTGCCTAGAACAATGTCCTCATTATTTTAAGCTCTCAATAAATATATCGTGGAATAATTATTATGGGAATCTTGACTGAACAGATCCCTTCTCATTTTGTAAAAATCACTCCTCAGATATCTAGTGTGCTCAAAACTGGCAATAACGTTACAGAAAGATTCCTGTTTTAAAGTCAGAAGACCTGGGTTTGAGTCCCATGACTGGTACTTACTGGCTATGGAGCCATGGGAAAATCATTTATAGCCCATTTGTTTGGGGACTGGTTGACAACACGGTGCTATGTGAATGAAAAGGAAGGGCATAAGAAACAACAATCACCCAGGAAGCCTTTATATGAACTGAGACAAAGTAGAGAAACCATAATCAGGAAAAAGATGGTCACAATGTCTACAATAATATACATGAAAACTTCACTGAAAGGCCAGAGTACTCAGTGCAATGTTGAATCTTGGCTTCAGAGGACTGATCAATCAATCAAGAAACCTTTGTTAAGAGCTGACATTGTGCCCGATCCTAAGGCTAAAAAGTCATCAAAGAAATAGAAACAGTCTTGGTCCTCAAAGAATTTACATTCCAAAGGGGAAGATATTCTGTACATATAAAAGTATGAACAGAATTAATTCAAAGTCATTAGGTCAATGGGGGCACTAACAGCTATAGGGATCAGCAAATGCTTTTTCCTGTAGGACGTAGTGTTTGATCTGAGATTAAGATAGATGATGAAACTCATTAGAGGTGGGGGACTATAGGTGAGACCTATAGCATAGAACCTTCTGGAACAGTGTGACAGGGGAGAGGGGAAAGGAACAATATAGCAAGTGTCTGTGACTTTAAAAACAGAAGACATCAATAAGTTGTTTTTGGAACTTCATTCAAGCCTCAGTTCCCTTATCTATAGAAAAGAAACAAAGATATTTCTATTATCTGTCCTATAGGGTTGTTGCAAGGAGGGGATTTGTAAATATCTTAACACTATATAAAGAGGAGATAAAATCAACTGGTAGCATTTCGGTGTAAATTGCTTTATGGGCTTATGCTATTCTATTATAGGAAAAGGGGTGTGGGTGGAAAGGCACAGAAAGGGGGATGGGAGGCCCCAAGACCCACAAAGATTATTTTACATTTTGGCCAGATTTCAGCCTTGATGGTCACAGGTAGTTTCTTCTTTTAGGAAGGAAACTGATAACTGACAGCTTCTCCCTGACCCTAACAGATGCATACTCCATCACTGACAAGTATCTACTCTTCAGAAGAAAGGAATTAATATGCTCATGTCTGTCTGGACCAATGGTACTACCTTCCACAAGGGAAAAAGAGCCTTTCCCTGAATTATCTTTACTAGGAAACTCTAGTTCTGCTCTTTGGAAGAAGAATGCTCTCATTTCTATATCAAAATACCTTTCTTCACAGTAGAGCTAATCTCTGGACACAGAACATCAGAAATGAAATCTCAGCAGCTATCTACTCCAATCCATACCTGAAAAAGTATTTCCTCTGTCTCATCCCCATTTTACAGATGAGGAAATTGAGTCAGAGAGGTTACTGATTTGTCCAGGGTCATACAACTAATGTCTGAAATCACATTTGATCTGTGAATTTCCTGACTCCCAAGTCCAACACTCCATCTACTGTACGATCTAGCTGCCTATAAGGCAAATAGATATCAGTCTCTCTGTACCTTCTACCCATTTTTGTTAGTTCTCCCATTCAGGACCAAACAGAACAAATGTAATTCCTCTCCTCCACAATAGCCTTTCAAACATATGAAGAGTATTATCACACTCTCCAGACTGGACATCCCCAATTCCTTCAACTTACCAGCGGATGTCATGGTCTCAAGCACTCTCACTATCCTGATTGTTCTCCATTCAGATATTCCCCAAATTATCAACAGCCTTCCTAAAATGTGTTGTCTGGAACTAAACACAAATACTGAAATTTTTGTTTTATATATGAGGAAACTGGGAGTCAGTAAGGTGAAGAAATCAAGTAACTTGCCAAGGTTACAATGATAATATCCAAGCTGAGACAAACCCTGGATCTCTGAGGCCCATTCAGAGATCCTTCCCCTATTCCACACTATGCTACACACACAAACACACACCTACACACATACACACGCATACATACATACATGTACCCCGTCACAGTTTTTCCTATGGAAAATACCCTTCAAGTATTTAACCAAAGTAATAAATATCTAATGGCAGAAATCCAGAGATAAGTTCCTCATAGACATACAGGACTAGGAAGAAACATTTTGTACATATGTTCATTTGTTTTAGATTAGACCTTTGATTTCACAGAAATCGGGTTTGTTGTTGTTGTTGAGGAAAATTATCAACAGATATCGATCAATTTTAGAGTTTTACCTGGGTAACCAAGGTTGTAATGACCCACCCAGTGTCATACAGTTTACAGGTATGAGAGTTTGGATTTGGACCCTGTCTAGATGTTCTGGCTCTGATGCCAGGTTTCTCCCCTCTGTGCAATGGTAATGCTCTCTTAAGAGTCCGAATGTTATCATTATTTTGTAGATCTCACTCTATATTCTTCAAACTAAAGGTCAAAATAAAAGGCCAGAATTCAGTCAAGGAAGAAATTTAAGAAAATGACAAATTCATGTATTTTCTCTATAGAAGTTCTAACATCACCATGCTACTATTCAGCAATTTTATTTTCTTGTCTAGAAAATAACAGATTCATATTAGTTGAAAGCTAAGGTTCCTTCCAACTCTAAGCATCTATAAGCAATGATAATATCAGAAGCAGTTTTAAATATCACATAGAGTTCTGATTTTTGGGCCAGGAATAATTTAAATTCTCACCAGACAAGTATGGTACTATCCTAAACAAATCAATTAAACTGTCTCAGCCTCACTTACCTTATCTGTAAAGTGAGGATAAGTATGCCTGTTGCACTTACCTTTCAGGGTTGACATCAGGATAAAAATGTAAATCACTTAACAAAGCTTAAAGCACCATTCAAATATCAATTATTAGTCTTATCAGTCAAGCCTATTCTTTGGTGTTGTGAAGGCATATTCTATTCCATTAGCTGCAGAGAAGCAATTACTTTTAAGAATATTGGACATTAGTCTGAAGCATACTATTTTTCGCTTTCTTTTTTTTAGTTGTTTTCTTGTGCAAAATGAATAATATGGAAATGTTTTACATGATTGTACATGTATCGCCATATCAGTTCAGACCTAAAAACTGAATTGAGGGAAAATAGAATATTATTTTTTAAAAAAAAAGAATAGTGGGTATTGTTTTTGTCCAGATTTTAGCATCTATTTTAATAAGCTCTAGAATAATTTGTAAGTTACCATTCATCCAAAATGTGTGGAACCCACCTCTTTGAAGGAATTCTTCATTACTCTTCTTTGACTCTTTCAAAGGGAATAAGAGAATTCAAAGGTAGCTGCTCAAAACCTAGAAGACAAGAAGGAAGATCATCTCCCTTTGTGGTGGGTATCCTCTCCAAGCATCAGAGCTTCTTACTTATTACATGGGGAAATCGGACTCTGCCTTTTCCTATGAAAACCTGGTGTTCTGCAACCCCTCTGAAAAACAGAATTGGTATCCCCACATTGATCTTAAAGATGAGCAGCATGAAGGAGATTAACTTCTTAAGGTATTGGGGTTTCCTTGGTTGGAGCCAGTTCCCTGGTGAGCTCCTAACCTCAGGAGCTTTATCCAATGGAGAAGAAATTAAAATAATTTTAACAGAGTTTGAGTCCAAAATCAACACACAAAGGGGTGCCGCCTACAGTGGAAAACCTTGGCTTGGTAACATGGGATTGAGAGCTGCAAAGTAACTTAGAAGTTGTTTACATTTCCAGAAGAGGAAAATGAAGCCCAGAGAGGGAACATCATACTCAATGATATTCAATGACTTGGGAGAAAGCAGATTCCAAAAAATTACATACACAATTATTATGAAATGTTATATATATATGTATATATATATGTACATATATATACATATATATATATACATATAGTCGACATGAAGACAGCTCAGTTAGAGTAGCCATTGCTAATACAGTTCTACCAACACCCAAAGACACATCTCTCCCTTCTGTTGATCACTGATTAACAGGGGAAGGAATGATAGAATCATAGATTTAGAACTAGAAGAAGATTGAGTCTTTCACTTTCAGAGTTTAAGGGACTTTGATAAGTCACCTAGTGGTCACAAGGCCAGAGTATCATGCCCAGTTATCTGACTTCAAAGCCAGGGTTCTTGTCAGTACACCACACTGCTGCTTAGTCCAAATATCAAATGGCATACTACACATCCAAATTCCTTCTCATTTCATTATGATTGGTAAGGTTGGGGTGGGAGATGGGTGAAGTGGGAACAGGCATTTGCTAAAGTGCCAGGTATTATGCTAAGCACTTCACAAATATTTCAGTTGATGCTCACAACCACCCTCTGAGTTAGGTGCTATTATTATTCTCTTTTTACAATTGAAGAAAGTAAGGCAGACAGAGGTTAAATGACTTGCCCAAGATCACATAGTCGGGGAGCTGAGGGGAACTATTCCTTGTTAGAGAATATATTGTTGGGATATTCCTGACTGGATAGAGATCTGGCCCTGGAATCAGGAAGACCTATCTGCATGAATTCAAATCCAGCCTCAGACACTTACTAGCTATGTGATTCTGGGCAAGTCACTTAACCCTGAATGAGCTGGAGAAGAAAATGATAAAGCACTCCAGTATCTTTGCCAAGAATACCCCCAATGGGATCACAAAGGGTCAGACACAACTGAAAACAACTGAACAACAACAACAACATTCCTTGGGAAGTACCTTTCGTGTCAAAACAGAAAGTATCAATACATCCGATGTATCAATAAGGTATTAATAATTATTATGAAGCCCCTTTTGCAAGGGAAAGAGAAAGAACTTTGAGGTTTAGCATAGAGCTATTTGTTCAGGGGTTCACCTTTGTTCTTCCCCCATGGTATGCTCCACCATTTTATAGCAAAGACTCACTAAGAATGCACTGAAAATCAGCTCTGCTTTGTGTGAAGAAACCCCATTATATATGCACAAATAGCAAATAAGCAAGATTTAAAGGTAAGTGGTGCTAGCTCACCAGGCAGGGGAGAGGAAGGGAGCATAGGCAGATAAATTTGCTGCTCCCAGAGCAGCAATAAATTCTGTCCAGGCTGCTGCTCACTCCTAAAGTAGGTCAGTGAGCTAGAAAAATAGCCAACTGCTCGTAGTCATATGCAGTTTGGGGTAGCAGAATCCTTCCCTTGCAATAGGCAATTGACCTCTGCATGTCTGTCCCTGGAGTTTCAAAGTTCCTAACTTCCCTCTTTCTGTGCAGCTTTTACCTCTCATGGCTTTTCAGTCCCTCCTTTCAGCTAATAAAAACTGCACTTCCCTTCAATATCCTTGCCAATAAAGGTCTACATTCCTCCCTGGGGTATGTAATTTTGCACTACCTTGCAAAATCTGCTGTAACACACCTGATGTCTGGAATTATATAGCACAGCATTAAATTGCATAGAAGCACTTAACAGAGCAAGGATGAATAATGCAGTTTCCCAGGTAATTGTCTTCAAATTAGATTCACAGAAAATGCACCTCAATAATATATGCAGTAGACAGGGCAAATTAAAAACAAACAAACAAACAAAAAATACACTTATTAGGTTGCTTAAGTGAATGCAAGTCTAAATCACTTGCCAGTTATAATACACAAATATACCACATAGTTCATTCATATCTGTATATCAAAAACAAATATGCATAATAGCAAAACTATGCATGGTTAACTGACAAATGCAGCTATAGTAAAGACATAAAAATGCAAAGAAAATAACCATAACAAGAAAATGATGAGAAACCGAAGCAGAATTATCATGCAAAAATTGCCACGTGCAACAATTACATAAAAACCTCAGCCTTTGGCATGCTACTTGACCTGTTACTTTATTAATTCTTACCCCATATTCAAGGGCGACCAAGGAGTAAAATTTAATTTTTAAATTAATAGAAATATGCAATCCATCTCATAAATTCATCAATTAATTCTGAGTGTCCATTCAAGTTTATTAACTAAACCAGAAGAGAACTCCTTTTTCCCATAATTTTAACTCATAACTCTCAATGCATCAAACTCACTTGTCTCATAGGTTTTGCATCAGTGAAACAAAAATATTTAAATCGTTTGACAATGAAACAAGCATTACTTTGACCATACAATCCAGAGAGAAAGATCACAGCTGGACTCACCTATACCCATCAACAGCAAATATTGCCTTGTCCTCAATTCTGGAAACATTCAGCTCTCTTAAGATATTGGTTTAAAGTTCTTCTCGATAAATTTTATTCATAATGTTACTTCACCTAAAAAAAAGGTGACTGTTTCTCAAGAAAGCTTAGCCCCTTTTTCTATACCTCATGCACTTTCTCTGAGGAAATTTCTTAGTCTGTTTCAGCAATCTTTGTGATTAAACAGTTTGTCTTCATCCACAGCAGTTAACAATCTTCCCAGGATGGCAGTTAAGCTGGCCATGAGACTCAGCACAGATGACAATTAAATGATCAATCTTCTTTTCCTCAGAAAAAGGACAGGTAAAAACTTAGTTTTCTCATGGTAGCTCACACAGCCTCCTTTTCCCATCCCAGTAACTTTCCTAGAATGAGAGTTAAATTTTAATTCTTTTCAAGATGTTATATCCCTTTTCTACTTAGAGTAACAATATCCATAATTTCTGTAATGAAGACTATTGAAGCTGGTATTGAATTTGTTTCCTAGGTTGCCATGGGGCAAAGAACTATTCATGCAGTAGCCAAGCTACAACAGTTAACAATAATGCCTCTTTTATGAGATCTAGATAAAGCTCTCTATTACATGTTCCTGACTGATGTCCCCTTTTCCCAGATTGAGAAGATGAGAGATTACCCAGGACTATTGCTAGGGAGAGGTTCTGGGTCAAAGTATCTCCTCGTTTTATACTTTCTTACCTCCTCCTATCCTAACACCATCTCTGGAGCAGACACCTGTGGTACAGACTCACCTCTATTCCATTGGACTCACCCTGAGAGACCTGAAATTCTTATTCCTTTGACATTCTTAGAATGATAGAATCCTAGAGCTAAGATACTTCAGCCCCTTTGTCTTACATAAAAAGAGACAATCAACAAACACAAAAAGTCCTTCTAATGTATTGATGTGTAGAATCCTAAAATTTACTATAAGGAGTTTTCACATTGTCGAGAGGATTCCTATTCCATCATGACGTGGTTTAAATGGCCTCTGATGTTCTTTCCCACTTTGAATTTCTGTGCATCTGTGTTCTGAAAGCTAGAAGGGAACTTTCATATTTATGTATGTTAATGAATATGTCTAATGGTCAAGATAATGTATTAATAAAAGGGTTTGAGGGAACTAATAAAAAAGAATTGGGCAATAGGAAGGTAAGGTTATTACCAAGGACATATGATCAAGATTAGATTACTGGTCATGTTTTGATAGTGAGAGATAGGTAATGAGTACATCATGTGCTTTATCAGTGTCCACACAATGCTGAGAGGTCTAGGCTTCCAGTATATGGGGTAAAGCGCTCTGGGAGGCTGTATAAAGGACCATAGCTAAGAACCACATGAAATTGAAGATGAAGATGAAGATGAAGATGTTCCCCAATGAACCCCTGGAGGGAAAAAACCCAGAACACCAGGCATATAGATCTATCAAGGAATCAGAGTGTATTGATTCACTAAAAGAGTTTGCTCTACAAAGAGACCCAATATCTTAGGATCCCACCTTTCACCTGATAGACTTGTAAATACTTAAAGACTGAAACTTATCTCCCCTGAATCTTCTCTTCCCCAGGAAAAGCAATTCTAGGTTATCCACACATATATGTTTTTATGTGTTTAGATAGATAGATGGATATAAGAATATAAAGAGAAAGTGGGGGGGCAACTAAGTGGCACAGGGGATAGAGCTCTGGCCTTGGAGTCAGAAGGAGCTGAGTTCAAATCCGGCCTCATACATTTGACATTTATTAGCTGCGTGACTTTGGACAAGTCTCTTAACCCTGATTGTCTCACCAAAAAAAATTATAAAAAAAGAGAAAGTAAGGAGAGGGGGAGAGAGAAGGGGGAGGGGTGAACAGAAGACGAGGGGGAGAGAGAGAGAGAGAGAGAATATAAGAGCATGGATATAAAAAAAGATATTGTAGGAAGACAACTGAATTTGGAGATTTGGAGCCAGGTGGCCGCGATTAAAATCTGGCTGTACCTTGGGCAAGGTGTTTCCCCTCTTCAGGCCTCAGCTTCTTCCTCTGTAAAATGAGAGGGGTGGTCAAGATGATCCAAAGGTCCCTTCGAGCTCCAAGTTCAGTGAGGCCCAGAATCAATGGTTGCTCACTCTAGACAATGGAAGGAAAAGTCCTGAGAGTGGCAGCATGCTCACACAGATAGCTAACCAACTGATATCTGAGTTCTCTTGCCTTTCAGCCCAAGCTTTGTCAATGCACTTCAAGTCTTCTCTTTGTAACCTCAAAGAGCTGCAGGACTCATCCTGCTGCCTTATTCTGGGCTAGCTCAGGCTAGGGTCAGATCATTATCACTATATAATGAACCATCTGACAGATCACAGAATGTTAACCTTGGAAGTGAAGCAACCTGATATGGTGGAAGGAAAGCAGGGTTTGAAATTGGGGAACTTGGGTTCAAATATGGCTTTCCTACTTATGAATTTATGACCTTGGGCAAGTCACTGATCTTCTTTCAGCCTCGATTTCCTCATCTGTAAAACAAGAAGGGTGAATTAGAGCTTCTTTCATCTCTAAATCTAAAATCCTAGGGAGCTTACCCCAACTCTCTCATTTTATATGTGAATAAGATGAGATCCAGAGAAAGGAGATTGATTTGCCCAAGGTCACACAGCTGGTTCACCCCAGAGGAGGCACTCTAATCTAGGTTTTCTGGCTTCTGGAGCTCTATCCATCCATTAGGCCACCCCGTGTCTACTGTGCCAATGTGAATATAGATGCATACTAGCACAGAAACCACTGGCCCGCCTCTAGACTTCTAGATTCACCTACAGAAGCCCAAAGACATGACCTCAGCAGAAATCCACCTGTTCCAGACTGAGCATAAAAGCAGAGTCAGATTAGAAAGGGAATTCTGATTTCATAGAGTAAAGAAAGGTCTGGCATGAGAGAAATGGTTTGGACTTTTCTAAATCTCTGGCAGTAGATTTTCTGCAATCTCACAATATGGCTCATCCCAGATTTTAAGAGATTGGAGCTATGAACTTGGAATCATGGGACCCTGTGCTCCTGGTATGACCTTGGGCAAATCACCTAACCTATGGATCTCAATGTTCTCTTCTGCAGTTGTTGTTCTTTGTGCTTGAAGAGAACGAAAATGGCATCACTATGTCGGGGTCAAAGTACAGTGTGTCCAACTGTGGTTGATCAGACCAGTACGAGCTCAGAAAGCTCTACCACAGATCAGGCACAAATAGTCCATATGAACATTTGCAGTGGACATGTCTTTAAATTTGCACTGCTCATGTTTCTTCTGAGCTACTGCAATTCTGCTTTGCTCATAGAGCAACGCCTTCTTTGATGTAGACATGCCATGCTAGGAAGTCCTACGCCAATGTCTACTGTGTCTCATAACTGACTCCAAAGTTCTTCAGAGAGACCTTGAAAGTGTCCTTATATCACTTCTTCTGACCTCCATGTGAGTGCTTGCCTTGTGTAAGTTCTCCATGAAATTGTCTCTTAGGCATACATTCATTTGGCATTCTAACAATGTTGCCAGCCCATTGAAGTTGCATTCTCTTCAGTAGAGTTTGAATGCCTGACAGTTCAGCTCCAGAAAGGACCTTGGTGTCCAGTATGTCATATTGCCAAGTGCTTTTCAGACTCTTCCTAAGACAATTCAAATGGAAGTGATCCTGTTTCCTGGCACGGCACTGGTATACTGTCTAAGCTCACAGGTATACAACAATGAGATCAGCACAACAGCTCTGTAAGCCTGGAGCTTGGTAGGCAGTCTAATACCTCCTCTCCCATGCTTTCATTCAGAGCCTCCCAACACTGAGCTTGCTCTGGCAATGTATGTGTCAACCTCATCATCTATGAGGATATACCTGGAAAGTATTCTGCCAAAGTAAGTGAACTTATCCACAGCATTCAAAATTTGTCCATTTGCTGTAACCAATAGCTCTACGTATGGGTGATGTGATGCTGGCTGGTGGAGAACCTCTCTTTTCTTGGTGTTAATTGACTGTAAACTGAGGTATACAGTCCATGGTTTCAACATTGTTTGATGGTGGTCCGTTGATAACAGTATGGAAGTGTTCGGCACATCTCTCCAGGACCAGGTCCTCATCACTAATCATCATGGCTCCATCAGCACTGAGTAGTTGAGATGCATCAGAGATCTTTGGCCCATAAACGGCCTTTAGAGCATCACAAAAACACTTTGGATTCTCACTATCAGCATTAAACTGAATTTCATCTGCCTTCTTACTGAGCCAAGAATACTACATCTCTTTAAGCTTTGATGAAGTTAAATGCTGATTTCTTAGAGACAGACAAGTTGTCCTGGAGTTCTCGTTCTTCATTTATCAGCTTTGGAATTTCCCCGTCATTTTCATCAAACCAATCTTGTTGTTTGCAAGTGTTCTGGCCCAGATGAATGAATGTGGTACACCACATCTCTAAAAGCAGCCCACTTCTTTTCTGCTCCATTGTTGCCGACCATGTGTTGGTTCAGCTTTCCCTCTAAGTTTACAACAAATTGTTCATGCACAGAGAAGGACTCTAATCTGACGACATTAAGTCTTCTGGTAGTCATCTTGCTTTGGGGCTGCCTCTTTTGTTGAATATGAATGTTTAGCTTGGAAAGGATGTCTGTGATCAGTCCAGCACTCTGCACTGCACATCACCTTCGTCAGTAACGTCATCTTCATCACTCACATTCCGTCTGTCTTTTCTCCTTATGATGACATGGTCTATTACTTGCCAGTGTTTTCTGCAGATCAGTGACTTGCCCAAGGTCATCCACGAAATTTTATTGTGTTTAGGTAAATGGAAGACAGTGTTAGTGATGAGAAGTCCATGAGACACACAAGTCTTCAGTAGTAAGTGGCCATTGCTGCTGCTGTTTCCAACTCCATTCCTCCTAAGGACTCCCTGCCATGTCTGATAGTCTGTGCCTATTCTGACATTATAGTCACCCAGAATCATAAACTTGTCCTCTTTTGGCACATTGATGATGAAGGTCTCTAGGTCTTCATAAAATATTTCTTTGACCTCCTCAGGGTTCATCATGATGGGAGTATAGGCACTGATGGTGATGGCACGGGGTTTTCCTGCGAGATACACTAGAATCCATCTGATGGCCCTTCCACTTAGATCTAAAATCATACAAACCAGTGAATTTCCTCATGTCAGTAGCATGAATCTCCCTTGCTGAAATTTTAAAATGCATCATTTTTTCCTGTTCTTTCATTGGTCAAAATAGAGATGAGATCATAGGATCATAGATTTAAAGCTGGCAGAAATTTTAGAAGTTGTCTAGTCCAGTCCTCTTATTTTACAGGTGAGGAAACTGATACCCAAAGACATTAAGTTATTTGTTCAAGGGCACATAGGTAGATAGTTGCAGAGTTAAAATTCAAACCTAGTGTGTTTTATAATAATTAAACCTTGAAAGATCCTTAGAATATATTAAATTTGAGCCAAAAGAAGTCTTAGGGACCATCTTTAGCCCAATCCTCTCATTTTAAATATGAGGAAAGTAAGGACTAGATATAGGGAATGACTTGTCTAAGGACACACATCTGACACCATTCACTAAAAGGGACATTCACTAAGTACTTCCTGGCTGATGAAATTCTATCTTAGTTCATCCTATTATTAGCTCCAGGGCCAGCACCATAGTTTATGAGGCTGAACTTGTACTCAGGCATTTCTGACTCCAGGGTCAGTGCCCTTTCCACTCTGCCCCCTAACTGTCTGTATGCTTTTGCTCATATATCTCTCCTCTGGAAATATATGAGTCTCTGGAATTTAAGAGTCACCAATAAGAAGCCACACCTTCTTCCATTCCCAGTGTGCAGCACAGGGACACCTTTCCCCCAGCCTCCTTGAGAGGGAGCTAGATTGCATTCAGGAAAATGTTCCTAATACCTGGAACTATCCCAACATGGAATGGGTTGCCTTGCAAGATGTTTTCTCCCTTCTTGGAACTCCCCAAGCAGAGTCTAGGCCAGGGGTGGGGTACCTGTGGCCTCAAGGCTACATGTGGTCCTCTAGATCCTCAGTTTTGGCCCTTTCAGGACCTTTCAGGACCACATGTGGCCTTGAGGCCACAGGTTCCCCACCCCTGGCCTAGATTAACATTTATTTAGGAGGGAGAAAGGAAGAGAACCAGTATTTCTTTCGCACCTACTATGAGCCAGGCATTGTGCTAAGTACTTTATAAATATTACCTTGTTTGATCCTTACAACAACCCTAGGAGCTGTTAATATCCCTTCTTTACAGTAGAAGAAACTGAGGTAGATGGTAAATAAATGTTAAGTGACTTCCCCAAGGTCACGTATCTAGTAATGTCTGAAGCTGGATCAGAACACAGACCTTCCTGACTCTAGGCGCCATGCTCTGTGTACTACACCACCTGGCTGTCCCAAGTACATTATATGCCAGCCAGTATATGATAAAGAGGAAATTCCTGCTCAAGCAAGGGTTGGATTGGATGTCCTCTAACTGAGTTGCAGCTTAAAATATTGTAATTCTTATGTGAATATAAGCTTCCTGAGGACAGGAACTGTTTCTCGCTCTTGTTCTCTGTCTGTGTGTGTCTCTCTGTCTCTGTCTCGCTCTGTGTCTCTGTCTTTCTATCTCTGTCTCTGTCTCTGTCTCTGTCTCTCTCTCTCTCTCTCCCCAAACACAGGACTTGTCACACAGTAGATGTTTATGTACCCAACTTTCAAGCAAGCCTGAGCCGTTGTTCATGTTGTTGGTTTGAAGAAGGGGAGATTATTTCAAAATGATAGCAAGAAGGCTGAGCAGGAGAGGACCCCGCACACCTGCTTAAGAAACTTACAGAGTAGGGGTCAGAGCCTCTTCACAGACAGAGAGAAAGATGAAAAAAAAGACAGAGAGAGACAGCTCTGGCCCTCAAGAAGCTTATATTCAGAAGGGAATCACAATATTTAACCTGGAAGGGACCAAAGTGGAGAAAGAAGTCTGAGAGGAGAAGCTGGCTATTCCAGCTTGCCTCCCCAAAGAACATTAGAATGGGCTTGGGAGTGATATTGGGCCCTCTCCCTTTGGTCTGAGCGGCAATCTCCCTCATTTCACTCCCCACTACAGAGTTTATCCACCCTTGCAAGTTCTTTGATATCTTCTGATCTGTTCAGCTTCTCTGATTTCTGTTTGGTTTTTTGCTTAGATAAATATATAAAAAGGTGATGTCCTTTTTATTTTGTAATGAGTTTTTGGTAGGAAGGAGTTAAACTAAGAATTGCCCTTTCTAAACCATGTTTATTTTCTATACTTAACTGCCCTTGGGTGCCCAGGGAAGCAGTTCCCTCTGAAGCAGAATTAGATCCCTAGATTAAGCCAGGAATATTTGAGGGGGCAGATAGATAAAACTCTAGCCTGATCCCCCTCTTGAGATAGGCGAGGGAAGGAGCAAGCACCCAAACATCACCCTTCTCCTGCTCTCCTCGAGGTGAAAATCCAAGTCTCTCTTGCCAGGGACGCATGACCAGTTGGCCGAGACATCTATCCATTCAACCTGTGAGCTGTGACCACACCTTTAGACAACTTTGTTGACAAACCATTGGTATCTTACATGGGCACATACACATCTTACACTTAATTCATATTTTTTTGAGTTGAGTTGATTTTGAACTCCGTTGGACCTTGAACTTAACTGGTAACAGAACAGAAATTCAAACCTCAGTTAAGTTCCTCGAGTCATCTGCCACCATTAAACCTGCTCTATAACCCCAGAAAAGACATTCCTTTTGTCTGGTGTGTTTGTGTATGTGTGTGAAGGAGGAGCAAAAACATTTTAATAATATCTTAAGGAAAATAAAACCATAATAATAGTGCACATCTATATGGTGTGTTAATTTTTGTAAAGTGTATATGTGTGTGTATGTGTGTGTATATATGTGTGTGTATGTGTATGTATGTGTGTGTATGTGTATGTACATATGTATATATATGTGTATGTATTTATATATATATATATATAATTTTATTAGATCTTCTAACAACTTTGTGTGACAATAACTATCATTATTTCTATTTTGTAGATGAAGAAACTAAGGCTTAGGCTAAACAATTTGCCCAGGTAATAAGTCTCTGAGGAAGGATTAGAACCCACGGGTTTCTGACTCCCTCCAATATACTCACACGCATATAAACACAATCGCACAATACTTTCCACAAAGTCCATTGGAAAATACTTTCAGTTGTCATAGACTGCCTTCTTCCCAAGGAACACATTCCATTAACTGATTTCCACCAAAAAGTCTATTACTCATTGGCGCCACAAGATGGCAGACAAGATCAGTTTTAGGAAGCCCATAGAAATGTAAACAAATTTCCCAGAATTGACTGGAATCCTTCAATAATTCCATTCCCCAGATCACAGTTGGGATTTGTGAGGCAATGGTAAGTCATAGAGGTCTTTGATTTAATCTTAGGTAATGCGCAAGGTGGCACAGTTAATGGAGCACTGGCCCTGGAGTCAGGAAGACTCATGCTCACGAGTTAGAATGTGGCCTCAAACCTGTATTAACTATAACCCTGGGTAAGTCACTTACTCCTGCTTGCCTCCGTGTCCTCATCTGTAAAATGAGCTGAAGAAGGAAATGGCAGGGCAGCTAGGTGGCACAGTGGATAGAGCACTGGCCCTGGAGTCAGTCAGGAGGACCTGAGTTCAAATCCAGCCTCAGATACTTGACACTTACTAACTGTGTGACACTGGGCAAGTCACTTAACCCCAATTGCCTAAAAAAAAAAAGAAAAATTAAAAAATTAAAAGAAGGAAATAGCAAACCACTCCAGTATCTCCACCAAGAAAACAGTATATGGTCAAAAAGAGTTGGACATGGGGGCAGCTAGGTGGTACAGTAGAAAGAGCACTGGCCCTGGATTCAGGAGGACCTGAGTTCAAATCTGGCCTCAGACACATAACACTTACTAGCCTAGCTGTGTGACCCTGGGCAAGTCACTTAACCCCATTGCCTAAGCAAAAAAAAAAAAAAAAAAAGGAGTTGAACATGACTGAAAAACAACTGATCAATGCCCACTTAGGAATCCAGGTGCATAGGATAGTGTTGTATGGAGGCAGACTAAACAGGCGACCTACTTTGTAAGATTTCAGGGTTACTAGGAAGGCCCTGAGGTCCCTGACATCTCTCCCCCACTGACTAATGTCTATAATTCTTAAGATAAGATTTGGCTCATCTATTAGAACACAAAAAGCACCTTAATTTCAAGGGTCTTATTTTTCTTTTGTTTTGTTTTCTGTCATAAAAAGAACTGTTAAGAATGCTTTGTTAATATAGGACATTTTCTTCTTTCTGTAATTTCTTCAATAAATAGGCCTGGTAGTTGTAGCACTGGGTCAAAAGGAATTCATAGCTTATTAACTCTGGGGACTTTTATCATTACATTTTTTTTTCCAAAATGGCCCAATGAATTCACAATTCCAACAAAAATTCATCAATGTGCCTGTTTTCCCTCAGTCCCTCCAACATTTGTTATTTTCCTTTTTTTGGTCAAATTTCCCAGTCCAATGAGTCTGAGGCAGAACCTCAGAGTTGCTTTAATTTACATTTCTGTAATCATTAGTGATTTGGATCATTTTTCACTATGCCTACAAACAACTTGGATTTCTTCCTCTGAAATCTTCCTGTTCATATCCTTTGACTATTTATCTATTGGGGACTGGTTGAAGAAATTATAGTATATTAATGTAGTGGAATACTATATTGCTGTAAGAAATTATGAAAGACAGTTTCAGAGTAATCTGGGAAGATTTGTATGAATTGATGCAGAATGAAGGGAACAGAACCAAGGAAATAACTTATTCCATAACAATACCATTATAAAAATGAACAATTTTGAAAGACTGAAGAATTCTGATCACTTCAATGATTACCCATGATTCTAGAGGACTAATAATGAAGGATACTATCCCTTCTTTACAAAGAGGTGATGGATCAAATGTGCAGGATGGGACACAAATTTTTGGACATGGACAATATGGGAATGTATTTTATTTGACTATGCATATATGTTATAAGGACTTTATAGTTCTTTTGGAGGATAGGGGTAGAGAGGGACAAAGAGAAAAACTAAAAAGCTCAATAATTGAAAAATATTTTTTTTAATGCAAGGTCTGCTCAGTGTGGAGGTGGGGTGTTTTGTTTTGTTTTTTTCTCCTGAGAGTAGATTTTGATATCTGGAAGAGAGAGGCTTAGAGGGTACTTGTAAATCAAGAAGATCAAGGAAGAGCTAGAGCAGAGGGAGGAAAAGAAGAGTGGAGACAATTGTGACTTACTTTGCCAATTTCCCATTTTCCATAAGGCTATTTCTACTGGAAAGAGCAGGAGTTCCAATCAGAAGGTCTGCTCTCTGCATAGATAGTTCTCATCTCTTCAACCCCAGTTTCTTGTCACCAGCTACCTACTGGATGTCTCCATCTGGATGAACATCTCCAACTCAAAATCTCCTAAACAAAACTCAGCGTCTTCCTCTCGAAAGTCACTTTGCCCCTTAACACCCTTGGTTTGTCCCAGAAAATCGCTATCTGCTGAGTCCTCCGCGTACATGACCTAGAGGTCATCCTCAATTCTTCCTTCACCTTTACCCATCCTGTCTAATTAGTTGCCAAGTCCTACAGCTCTATCTACACAATGTCCCTCACATCCATTTGCTTTTCTCCACTAGCATCACAGCCACCCTGGTTAGCTCAGCCACAATACTAGATCACGTCCTCATTATTTCTTGCCTAGATTATTGCAAGTTTCCTAATCAATTGCTAGTATTTACCGTCCCCAATCCATCCTTTACACAGCTTTCAAAGAAAATTTGCCCAACCATGTCACTGCTCAGCTCGGAAACTTCAGTGGCTGTCTGTTGCCCTTAGGGTAAAATATAAATTCCTCTGGAATTTAAAGCCTGTCTAGATTTGGTTCCAGCCTAACAATGAAGAGAGTGCTGGACCTGGAGTCTAGAAGACCTGAGTTCAAATCTATCCCAGACACTTAGAAGCTGTGTGATCCTGGGCAATTCATTTAACAAGTCACTTAACCCTATTTGCCTCAGTTTCCTCATCTGTAAAATGAGCTGGAAAAGGAAATGGCAAACCGCTTCAATATCTTTTCCAAGAAAACGTTACATGGAGTTGGACACAACTAAAATGACTGAACAATCTTAGTTTCCTCATCTGTAAAAAAGGGAATAATAATAGCATCCACTTCCTAAAGTTATTATATCAAATGAGATATTTTAAAGCACTTTGCTAACCTTAAATGCAATTATTATTATTATTATTGTTGTTGTTGATATTATTATTATTAATTTGATTCATTTACTCTGCAGTCAGTCATAAAGCATTTATTAAACTCTTAAAATGTACCAGGCCCTGTGCTAAGCATTAGAGATAGAAAAAAAAAGGTGAAAATATCATCCCTGACCTCAAGAAGCTCAGCTTAGAATGGAGGAGACAACCAGAAAATAACTATGCAATATAATATACAGGGTAAATGAAAGATTATTTCTGCAGAAAGAGACTAACAGGGATGGGGCGGGGAAGGTTGGCAGAGAAAGACAACCTGCAGAAGGTGAGATTTGAGCTGAGTCTTCAAGGAAGCCAGGGGAGCTAGGAATCAGGGCTGATGAAGGGAAACTCCCAAGGGGCACAGTCAGGAAAAATATAGATAGAGTGTCGTATGTGAGGAGCAGAAAATAGCTAAGAGTGTGGAGGGAAGTCAAGTATAGAATGTATAAACTGGAAAAGAAGAGTCCGGGCTGTGAGAGACCTTCAATGCCAAACGGTTTTATATTTGATCATGGATATAACAAGGAATCAGTGGGATTTATTTGGCGGGGGATGGGGGGTAGCCATGGTCAGACTAGCAGTTTAGGAATATCACTTTGGAAACTGATCATAGATTGGAGTGGGAAGAGACATGAGTCAGTGACAGACTCTGCATCTCCCATTTCTTTGTACAAGCTATTCCCCCTGTTGGGAATTCTCCTCCTCTTCTACTTTCTGGAGTCCCTAACTCTCTTCAAGAGTCAGTTCAAGTGCAGTCTCCAATTGTTCTCCTACTCCTGGTAGTTATGGCTCCCCACGGCTCCCGCCCCACATATTTCTTTGGTTTTACTCAGTCTATATTTTTAATTTACTTAGGTACTCTATATTGTCCTTCCCATCCCCCATTAGAATGTGAGCTTATTGAAGACATTGTGTATTTAGTGCCTCTCACAGGGGCTAAAATGTGTGCTTGCCCAGCCCCCCTTTCCAAGACCCTGGGCTCACACAAACTAGATTCAATCTTGAGGTTTTATACCCAGAAACAGTTATAGAAAGAAAGAAAGAAAGAAAGAAAGAAAGAAAGAAAGAAAGAAAGA
>NW_020953499.1:0-9897 GCF_900497805.2 Vombatus ursinus | reverse complement strand
CTTCAGCTGCCTTCATGGTTATTGGTACACATTAATCTTATCTGCCCATTCCACAAGGGGAAGTCTTCACTTGCTTGGAGTAGACATCCACCTAGAGTGGTGATATTTGGGGAAGGGCAGATAGCTACAATTCTAACCTTCTCTCTCTGTCTCTCTCTCTCTCTCTCTCTGTCTCTCTGTCTCTGTCTGTCTCTCTCACCAACCTTGTGGCCCCTTCTCCTCCTTCCTTGAGATAGTAATCTAAGTATCTCTTACATAGAAGTGGGCAGGATTCCAGAGATGTCTATCAGTATCTCCCTGTGAACCACAGTTAGACAAACTATATGATATACATAACTTTTATTTGGTACAATTTGGTCCAATGTTCGATCCAGGCAGTATGCATGCATCATCACACCTATTATGTGTCAAGTCCTGTGGTTGAGCCTGATGGTTCTTAGGAGATTGTCCTGATGATGTTATAGTAGGGTTGCAGAAGTGATGGTAAAGTTTGACTATAATATTTTAATGAATTTCCTATGAAACGAGTATCTTCAGGAGGGTATCCAAAATGCTGAAGAGCCTTGAATCCATGCGATATGAATATTCATCAAAGAATATGGGGATGTTTATCTTGGAGAAGAGAAGACTTGGGGTGGGGTGGGGATGTTAGAAATGGCTTTAAGTATTTGAAGGGCTATCATATGGAAAAGATATCAGACTTATTCTATCTGGCCTCAAAAAGTACAACCAAGAAATTGAGTTGAAATTCAAAAGACGTAAACTTAGGCTTAATGTCAGAAAATCCTCCCTAACAATTGAAGCTATCCCATGGTGGAATGGTCTGCTTTGAATGGTAGTTTCCCCCTCATTGTCTTCAATCAGAGGCTGAATGCTATCTGTTGGGTATGGTATAACGAGAGATTCTTTTGTGCATATGAGTTGGGCTTGTTTGCTGTTGATGTCACTTTCAAATCTAAAATTCTGTGATTTCATGACTATATGATACAATTTTATGCCAGGTATAACTGCTTGTGAAATAACTACATAGCAGTGTCTATTTTGCAAAATGAGCAAGTATATCCTCTCCCTGGGGTGATGGGATTCCTTGGTGGAGTATTCTATTATTTGAGAAACATGAAGGTTTTTTTTGTGCCTAGGGTCAGAGCAACTGAACAAAATTATCCTTCATTTGCTAAGCATAGTGTTATTTTTTTAAAATTGATTCACATTATAAATGACTGCAATATCATATAGAATGAAGTTATGAATATTATATTGATTAGGACAGTAAATCAGAGGAAAGTTTATGCAAACTTATGCTATTTTAATAGAAATATGGTGTCTAAGTCACAAAAAGTAATTGTCTTATTAGAGTTTTTGTTGTGTTTAAGCAGATCATGCTGGTAAAAAAGACCATATTACAAGGAAAATGACCAGGATGGCAAGAGGTCTGGGTAAAATCTCATACAAGGAGGTCCTGGGAATGTTTGGCATAAGAAAGGGTAGAGAAAAGGCAGAAATGATTGTTATCTTCAAATATTCGAAAGACGTGTTTGAAAAGGCTTATTCTGTGTTGTTCCAGAGAATAAAAATGGAGACAAGTAAAAGCAATCTTGAACCTAGAGCTACTCAATAATCAAATAAGCTGCTTTATGAGATAGTGAACTGTCACTAGAGATATTCAAATAGAGGTAAGATTGTATGTGGTTTGTCCTTCCTTCTCAAAGAGGAACATGACATCAGGGAGATGATGACATGACTTGCAATTGACTTTTTTTTGTGTGTGAGGCAACTGGTGTTAAGTGACTTGCCCAGGGTCACACAGTTAGTAAGTGTCAAGTGTTTGGTCTGAGGCCGAATTTGAAATCAGGTCCTCCTGACTTCAGGGCCAGTGCTCTATCCACCCTGCCACCTAGCTGCCCCTTGCAATTGACTTTGATTTGAGTGAAGGGGGACTGTGCATAGTCACTAGCCTCATTTTCTCCTCCAGAGCCATCTAGGTCCAGTGGCCAGATATCAATCAGAATGACTGGAGACTGCCCAGGATACAGTGGCAGACTGTGCCGGCCGCGCCGTGCACTCTCCTCCTATAAGGAGCAGGCTGCCAGAGTCATACTTACCAGTCTTCGGTGCCTACCCGGATAAACACACAGAGATGAGCCGACCAGGAGGTGCCAACACCCGAGCTTTATTCAGAGGCCATCACAGCAAGGCCAAGCAGGAAGGCCAGAGCAACAGAGCAGGAGCAAGGAGAGAGCGTGCTCCCGACTGCGACCGTTCCTTAAGTACCTACTTAGCCCCTCCTCCTCAGCCCGCCTGCTAGTCAATGATTGTAGGGTCAGATACCAGAAGGGGATGTCTGAGTTTAGCGCACCAAGGGAGAGGAAGTGACGCAGGAGGCTAGGACCGGATACAGGAAGGAGGCGTCTGGGATTAGTGCATAGACAAAGAGAGAGCATGTGACCTAGGAAGTCAGGCCCAGATACCGGGAGGAGGCATCTGGGGTCAGTGCTACACAAAGGGAAGGTACATGACCCAGGAAGTCAGGAAGGACACAGGAAGGAGGCGTCTGGGGTTGACGTTGCACTTAGGGAGGGGACTAAGCAAAGGGAACTCATCCTCTGCCGTCCCACTCCCATGTGGCACAGCCCCCTGCCTCAGGAGCATGTGCTCCGGCTACTTCCTTGTATCCTGTTCCTTCCCCAGCTTCATAGCACTGCCCACTGCCTCGGGAGCGTGAGCTCCAGTTACTTCCCAATACCCAATTCCTATCCCATCCTGCCACAACTCCCACTTGGCAGTAGTCAACATCAGACAGTCTCTCACAGGAGACCTTGGCCCTTTTAAGCTAAGGTCTTTCCAGGTTCCCACCTTGAGTGAGGCAATGCCCATTCAATGAATAGATCTTTTTAAGAAATGAGTTAAGGGATGGCCCTCCCAGTTTGATATTTTTTTAATTAAAGGGGCCATCCCTTGAAGAGAGGTAAGAAGAACACCTACCAAGATTGCTATAGAATGAATTCTTGTGTTGGATTACAGGACTGCTAGAAGTATGCAAAGTTGGACTAGCTGACCCATAAGATTACTTTCAAGTAAAAATTATCTGGTTCACTGAAATTTTTTTTTTAAATTTGAAATAGACTTGTCTTAGAGGTATTGATTCAGGTTTGTCTCAATCTAAGAGTAACTGACTTTCTAATTAGATATTTATTTGATTTGTAAATTTCAATCATATATAGCTTCTTATTAGTTTTAGGGTTTTAGGAAACGACAAACTGAGTTTTGCTCATATGTAAAGAGTCATATAGAATATTTTAAATGTTGAAGTTATTTTGAATGCTCAACTTCTTTCCCCTTATTAAACCAGGTATTTGTATTTTGTACGTTATTTTCAATCAACTAAAATGGAAGCAGTCTACTGTTTTGATTTTTCTATATTATGATATGAATCTTGGTTACAGATTCCCGAGGCAAGTCTCAGTTTTTCAGCTATTAAAGATTAGCTTATGAAGGTATTCATGACCAAATATAAGCCTATTTGATACTATTTTGTCCAAGTCTCCTTAAGAGGTGTTATAGTACATTTTATCACTTCTAATTATAAAATAACATTTTCCACTGTAGACCATCCATTTAAAGAAAATTAATTTATACTTTACCCAATGATAAATTTTTGCAGAGAAACTGTACCATAGAAATGATTTCAGTCAATTTGTTCCCTGAGGAAATTTGAGAGCTGAAGTATCTCCACTCTTCCATCAAGGACAAATTGATCAGGTGATAATGAACTTATAAAATTATGGATATATATGATTGGTGAGACACTGAATGATGCCTCTCTCCTATGCTACCTTCTATTTAACTGATTTAAATGAATGCGTATATGTATATGTGTGTGTTTATATTTGATAGCTTTATATTTATGCTGTATATACTTTTATATCCACTTGTCCACTTAATTAGAATATAAGCCCATTGCAAGTTGAGGATTGGTTTATTTTTTTGTAGTTGTATTCCCAGCACCTAACACAGTGTCTAATGCATAATAGAATTTAATAAATACTTGTTGATTTATTGATTAGGAATGCAGTGCAGTACAATGGAAAGCCTACTAGATTTGGAGTCAGGGGACTAAGTTTAGAATATGAATTTGTTAGTTAATATCTCTGTGAACTTGGGTAAGTCAAAATCTTTCTAAACTTTAGTCTCTTGATATGTAAAAGGATGGAGTTGGGGGCAGCTCGGTGGTGCAGTGGATAGATCACCAGCCCTGGAGTCAGGGGGACCTGAGTTCAAATTCAGTCTCAGACCAGATACTTGACAGTTATTAGCTGTTTGACCCTAGGCAAATCACTTAACCCCAATTGCCTCACCAAAAAAAAAAAAAAGAAAAAAGAAAAAAAGGAGGGATTTGGCCTCTAAGATCCTTAAAAGCTCTGAATCTATTACACTATAAATTTCACTTTTGGCTAGGTTTTCATAGGTGACTTTTATTAGCTATCATCAACCAAGATAGTTTGAAAGTAAAGTTATGACTCATCATCAAAATCTTAGATTAACATGTTTTGCTAGTAGTTAGTTAAATTTCTGTGAACCAAGGAAAATCTAACTTTTATATCACAGGCCAGCACAAGTCAATGAATAATACTTATTACTCATATCTTTGGTGTGTAGGACAACCTATAGAGTTCATCTATTAGTTTATATATATTTGACAGAGAGTAAAAAAAGGACAGTTAGGTGGGCCCAGAGTTTAACAGGAGTACCTTGCCTTTGGGAAATCCTAGAGTTCTCTTAGTGACTCCAATATTCTTTCTGAAACCAAGGCCTGTCTTTTTACTACCAATATTCTTCTGGTGATGTAGAACTACATGTCATGGAAAACTAGATTCTCTGAAAGATCAAAGGTGAGATTCTCCCACAGGGCAGTGGAGAAGTACATGGTGAGTATGAGCAGGCTTCAAGACATTACAAACAAAAAATTATAGCTCTATGGTGCAAAGTGGATGTTATTAAAGAAATGTATGCTGGACAAATAAAATGGGACTGTCATATGTCAAGAGCTAAGTGGTAAACAGGCTGCATGTCTTTGTGACATCAAGAGCATGGGAAGAAGGACCACAGGGTATTGGACATACCCTTTGTGGTGAACTTGAAGATGGAGATGGACATGAGTTGTGCAGGATGGACAGCCTTGGATAGGCTCTCACTCACAGTGAGGAGCTCATAGATCCATTATAGTACTAGAGACCAACAAGGTCCTTAGCTGGCAAACCTTTCACTTCATAGTAAACAGTTCCCCCTTTCTTTACTGATAGTAGATCCACACAAGAGACTTATAAGATCAGTGCAAAGTCTGCTAGACTTGTCCTGAGTCTACCAGCTTAAACTCAACTTAAACTCTCAACTCCGTGAGAGAGTAACTGGCATTCTAATATTTATGAGCTGTTGAGAAGCTGGCATGAAATGGTGTGTTGCCTCGGCACATTAGGACTCAGACAAGCCGTACATCAAGTAAGCCTTTATTACCAGCTGCTGGGTTTTTTTCCCTTTTGGAGACTTAGAGACAAAGTGTGAGTGAAAGAGATTAAACTGTCCTTTCAACCTGAGAGGTCCCTTTAGGGCAGAGCTAAGGGACACTGATAAGCGAGACGAACTATTGAGGACATATCTTTATTAGACAGAGGACTTCAGTTTCCAGATTTATCTCTCCTTACATCATTTATTATTGCTGCAAGTCACATAGAGAATCCTTAGGAAGCTAGATGCAAAGCCAAGAAAAAGGAGGAAGTTTGTGGCTCCTCAGGTTCCTTAAGATGGTTTACTAGGACTAAACTTCCTCATTTTAAAGCTAGGACAATAATATTCATCTGTAGAATGGGGATGAGAGGAAGCTAGATCATTTGGAAAGGACTTCAGGTCTCCAGAGAACAGGAGACAGAGATGTGCTGCGAAATGATAGGTGCTGTTGATATTAGCTAAGATCTGAGAAGTCTGTATTCTTCATAAAAAATATGCTACTTAAATGTGACACTATGTTTTTGTTGTAATGAGGCCAGCCATTTGAACTATTGTAGAGAGTCCTAATTTGTAGCTGATAATCATAGTATGGACAGTGTGGCAGCATAGTATAGTGGACTGGCAGCCAAGCTTGGAGTCAGGAAATTTGGACTCAATTCCTGCCCTTGACACATTCAGTCTGTGTGACCCTTGGCAAATCACTTAATGTCTCAGTTGTCCAGCTGATTCTCCATGACCATAAGTTGCAAAGCAGTTGCTGATATGAACTGGCAGAGAGTTTTCTTATTCTTGATTCTCTACACCAATGGAACACAGGTATAGTCCAAAAAACGGTGTGAGGTGGCGGGGAAATAAGTCATATGGGGTAGTGGGGCTTCTTGGATAGAGAGCTAGACTTGGAGTTAGAAAGACCTGGTTTCAACCCAGCTTCTGACTCTGTGTTACCATAGGCAAACCACTTAATGTCTTAGGAAACTGAGGCAACCCTTTAAGACTCAAAGGTCCTGTTAGGTATCCTTGGAGCCTTGAGCTAATCATAGGATCATAGCTTTATGGCAATGAGGGAACTTAGAAGTTGAATAGTTTGCTCCTACCCCTTTTTCAGAGAAGGAAACAGGCTCAGAGTAATTTAGTGACTTTTGCAAAGTCACTGATAGTAAGGGGCATTGCCAGGTACCCTTGTCCTTAAATTCAATGCTCTTTCACTGTGATGTTCTACCTTCTACAAAACGGACATATGTGCAATGAATGTTGTGTTGTAGGCATGTGCATTAGTGCTTGTGATTTCACACTATAGTGACAGAACCTAATGGACCATATAGGTTCAATCTGTTTCATTCATTTAATCTGTTTCATTTCATGTGTATGTATACACACAAATATAGGCTATGTGTGTGTGTATACGTTTATGCTCTCTGTCTGTCTGTCTGTCTGTCTGTCTATCTATCTATTTATCTATCTAAATGAGTTTAGGGCTGGGAATGTGCATAGCAAGGGAGTGACCCAGAACCTGCAGAGTGATGATCCAGAGATCACTAATCACATTGACTAAAGCTTTTGGTCTGGCTGATTCTGTCACAGGGGTATAGAAGCTGTCAGATCATGTTATCTGGATTGGCACCTCCCAATGAGACAAATTGACTCCTAGACCATCACTTACTAAAGACGTGATCGCTGTCTACAAAAATTTGGAGAGCTATCATTAAGAAGAGGGATTTAGCTGGTTTTATGTTGCTTCAGAAGACATGACTAAGACTGATGGATTGCAATTTCAGGCAGGTAAGTCTCAGTTTAATGTTTGGTAGAACTGGTTGTTAGAGCAATCTGCAGATGGGGAACAACATTCTTCCGAGGTTGTGGTTCTAGGTCTCTATAGTTGTCCAGGCAGAGGCTGGACTGTTTGTCAGAGAAGTAGGTACAATGTGAACTCCTTGAAGACGGGATGTTTTGTGCTAGTTTCTCCAGAGCTTTAGCACAGTGCCTTGTATTTAATAAGCCATTAATAAATGCTTATTGAATCAAAGCCATAGAAGGGATGTTTGTATTAAATAGGGAGGGTTGGATTAAAAAGCCTCTGAGTTCTCTAGGATTCTGGGATTAGTATCACTAGTTCACTGTGAGTATTGGGCAACCATATTTATATCTTACCCCATCCCAGGTAACATACTGGCACGCTTTCTGGAGAAACAGTCAATCCCAAAGATTAACTAATAAACATTTATTAATCACTTACCACATGCTAGATGCTATTTTAGGTACTGCAATTACAAAGACAAAAATAAAAATAGTCTTTGCCTTCAAGGGTCTTACAGCATAAATTGAGGATACAACAAGTACACATATATGTACACACATATGTACACACACATATATGTGCACACACATATGTATACACATATGTATATAAAAAGAGGCAAAATGATTTTGAGGGGAAGACACCAACAACTGAGGGTATCAGTAAAGGCCTTATATATAAGCTTTCATTTGAACTGAGCCTTAATGGAAAGTCAGGATTCTAAGAGATGGAGTGAAGTACGTGAAGTACACTGCCAGTGTGAGGACTTAGGAGTAGGATTTGGTGAGCAAGAAGGTTTGGGTGGGCCTCAATATGCATGAGGGGAAACAGTGTGCAGTAAGACTGGAAAGGTAGCTGGAGCCAGGTTGTGAGCCTTCAAATACTGAGCAGAGTGGTTTCTGTTTGATCCTGGAGGGAGCCTGGAGCCATTGGAGTTAATGGAGTAAAGTGACTTTCATAGGTGGCTCTAATGGTAGGAATTTCAAACTAAGGGGCAAGTTAGGGTGGGAGACTAACATATGTGGGCATCAGTGATTGTATGTCCTTGTCCAAGAAGAAAATCTTACCCATGTGTGAAAATCTTACCACATGCAGAGCTTGTCCCAATAGCAACAGTCCCACTTCTGGAGGAGATCTACCCATATAGTTTCCTCCAGAGCACTTCCCCCAGAGGGTGTTAAAGGAACTTAAAAGTGAGACAGGATTTGGTATAAATTGTACAGCAGGCTGGGGCAGGCTCACTTTATAGAAATACTAATAGGTGTGAGCACTGGGGACTCTGAGACTTCTTTGCCAACTCTGCAACAGCCATCACAGATAACATTAAAAACAATCTTCCTTCTGGGGACTCATTAGTGAGGAGAGGCTGTTTTCTCAGCCAACAAAAGTGTCAGTCTATCCAAGAGGCAGGTAATTAGGGTAGACGGACTGCCAGAAAGCAGAAACAAGGACTACAAATGGTTACAGGTCCACTTTGGCCAATGAGACATGGGGCAGATTTGAAGGTCAGCCCAATGACATTGGGTTTAGTGGTAATTTCTGTGATGTGGTTGTGGTGGTGGTGTGTGTGTGTGTGTGTGTGTGTGTGTGTGTGTGTGTGTAGGAGTGTTCACTTAGTGGAATGCTGGCCTAGTTTCATTATCTGATATGTTAACAAGATATAATGTGTTTTTAATATAAGCCCTGTGAGGGCAGAGACTGTTGTCACTCTCTCTTTGTGCCTCTTAGAATGGTGCTTGGAACAAAGTAGGAGCTTAGTAAATGTTTATTGAATTCTTGAATTTGTAAAATACCTCAAATCATATTCCTGGTATAGGCTACAGGTTCTCTCCCCATTGGGGCAGCAGGATGCAGTAGCTGGTGGTCAGGTCTTAGAGGCAGGATTCAAGTCCTATCTCTGGCATAAACTTGCTATATGACCTCAGACAAGTCATTTAACCTGCTTTTACAACCACAAGTTATAGATGAGTTGTCCATCGGCATCAACGGAAGAAGTTCCCACACTGAGGAAATCACAGGTTCAGATGAAAAAAGCAACAACAAGCTAAATATTCCTCTTTATAACACTCGGGTTTTTAATGTTAGCCTTGTCTATCAATGGCTGCGTCAAAATAAGGCTCTTTGGGCACCAGCCTGTGACACTTTGTGATGATCTAAGATGGAAATCTCCTGTAGTGAAAGGAATATAATATAGAGGTATGGTCAGAAGCCCTGAGTTCAAATCCTGACTCTGCCCCTTAAGACTTAAAAGCCCTTGGGCAAATTTCTTAAGCTTTCTTGGCCTCTTTTTCCTCATCTGTAAAATGAGGAGACTGGATGAAGTAAGTTTTAAGATTCTCACCAACTATACATCATATGATGCTATGATCTGCATTATAGTAGCTTTATTAGTGAAATCTTAGATTTGTATCATATCTATTTTTAATAATGTATTCAAGAAAGCTTGGAAGACTGAATTTTTAATGTTTTGTATTTTTTTGCATTGCGACTCATGAACACGCCTGGCCCTGAGCTGGCATTGTCTAAATTCTATTGCATTATTCTCTCTCTCTCTCTTTCTTTCTTTCTTTCTTTCTTTCTTTCTTTCTTTCTTTCTTTCT
>NW_020953498.1:0-8016 GCF_900497805.2 Vombatus ursinus | reverse complement strand
TTCTTTCTTTCTTTCTTTCTTTCTTTCTTTCTTTCTTTCTTTCTTTCCTTCCTTCCTTCCTTCTTTCTTTCTTTCTTTCTTTCTTTTTCTCTCTCTCTTTCTTTCTCTCTCTCTCTTTCTTTCTCTCTCTCTCCCTCTTCCTTTCTCTCTTTCTTTTTTATGCTTGTTTTACCCTTGCATTTATTACTTATTTATTCATTATTTTAATTTTTTATTCTGAAATTAAATAAAACAAGCATTTCCATAACAAAATAGAATAGAAAAAAATAAGATTGCACATGAAACCACAAATCTACTTTTTCTTTTAAATATATAATAAAGTTATCATGTAACTTTCCTTTTTTTCCCTCCCTCACCTCCTTTCCCCACCTTAGAGATAGGTGCCATTAGATACACATACACACACACACATCCAAGTTGTGGTATATGATTGTGATAGAATACTACTGTGCTATAAGAAATGATGAGCTTGATGATTTTCGAAAAACATGGAAAGACTTGCATGAAATAATGAAGAGCAAAAAAGAATCATAGCTTTATAAAGGAAGATGTTATCTGTCTTCAGACAAAGAACTGATAAAGAAAAGTATTTTCTTGAAGAAACCCAAAAGAAAGTTGTTCTCTGCTAGAAAGAAGCATGCAAAACTAATATTGGGCTTTTGAGAGTTATAGAATTACAGAACTTCTGATATGGAAGGGACATCTGCATACATCTAATCCAGCTTTTATCTGAGAAAGAATCCCCTCTGTTACATAACCCAGAAGTGGTCCTCCAGCCTTTTCCTTTTGGGTAACACTCCTGATTTACTGAATATGATGTAGTATTGTCATCATCAACATTTATATAGTGCTTTAAGGGAATCAATCAACAAGCATTTCTTTAGGGCTTACTATGCACCATACCCTAGAGATAGGAAGAAAAAAGGCAAAAACAGAGTCCTTAACTTTCCTCAGGGAGCTTATATTCTAGTGGGGGAGAACACATGCAAATAATTAGGTACATACAAGAAATATACAAAATAGCTAGCCTTAGAGGGGGTCACTGCTCATAAGTGTCAGCTACCACTTTGGTACATGGTTAGAAACACTGTCTGAATCCAATTCTCTCTAGCTGAACTTTGGGAGCTGCCTGCCAGGACAACTGGCTATATCATTGACAGTCGTACTTGGATTAAAATCTGAAGCACAAAAATAGTCATTCCCTTGTTAATAAGGATGTTAAATGTAAAGGCTAATGATGTGATATGCAACCACACTACAACTGTTTAGCCATATGGTGCATGCTTGTTGTTATTTATAGTTTAAGCACTCATACTTTTAGTGATCTGAAGATACCTTTGAAGCAGTATGCCAGACTTTTTTTTGCAGGAGGTGTGAGCTGTCTGCCTCTTTAAATTTCATGTACTCAAATCCAGTCTGTGAATAAGAAGAAACAGAAAAAAACCCAACAACTAAACCTATTCATTTTGGGTGGTTTGAATCAAAACGTAACATGTGTTCTCAGCCTGTATCAAGAAAGGAAGCAAGCCATTTCCCGTGGGCTGTGCAACCCAATTTAAAAGGCATGCTAAAAGAATTGTGATAAAATACTGTGGGACATTTTCTCATATTAATTTCAAGAGATTCAGTTTGAGGGTATTCACTAGAGCCCTTGAGGATTATCTGATAATAACTGAGAATTAGAAGATGTCTTAGAAGTCATCTTTGTCCAACTCCCTTATTGGACAGATGAGAAAAATGAGACCCAAAGAGGGGGAACGACTTGACCCAGGTCAATGAAATAGTAAATAGACTAAATAGCAGAGGGAGAATTTGAACCTAGGGCATGGGAGGCAGTGTGGTACAATAGAAAATGTGCTGGCTTTGAATTCAGAGAACCTGGTTCAGAATTCAGACTCTGCAACTTTCTCTGAAAATTTGAGCAAGTCTTTTTAGAACTCAGTTTCTTCATCTGTAAAATGAGGGTCTTATCTAGATGACTTCTAAGTTTCTATCTACATCTAAATCTATGATCCCATGACTCCCAGTTCAGGGCTTCCTTCACTCTACTGTGCAAGAGCCACTGGCTTATATTTGACTTTTAGTTTTATTATCAAATGGTTTTGATATCAAATGAGATATTTGCAAAGCCTTTAGTACAGTGTCTGGCACATAGTAAGCAAGTAATAAATGCTTGTCCCCTTCTTCCCTTCTATTTTGTATCCTGCTTAAAGAACATTATATAGATAAATTAAAGGGTGATTATTCACAGTACAGTGTATTTATCTCTGGATTCCTTTAAATACTCAGCTACCCTAGCGATATAAATATTTGTTTATAGATCATTAACTTTTTGCTGGAGAGGGTAAGAGGAGAGAAATTTAGAGCTGTGCTGTGTCTAGTCATTGCCAATTGAAGATCAATTAGGAGTGAATATAAAATAAATATGAAATAAAATATCAGTCACTGGAAAAATAGCCTTTGATGGTAAAAAAAAAAATGATCTTACAACTTTTTTTTTTTCCCATGAGGAGTCCCTGGACATCCAGGCAGGTCATCGTTAATTGATTTAAAGAAATGGATCTCAGTTGTCATCAGTTCACTTGTAGGTTAGTATAAAGGAGTGATCCTTGAAAACTCAGGACCTCATTACAGAAAAGAGGCACTAGCAATAAAGTGTTAAACTAATCATGAAAAATGCCCCCATCAGGAGATCTCTTCATGTAGGTAAATTAATCATATGAGTGAATCAGAAGGGGATCAATCCTATAGGATGAAAAATTATAGGTACCTAAGGGTGAACTTGAGAATCAGTTCATTGAATCCAGGAAAGAGACTCAAAGAGAAACTCAGTTCCTCTTGGGAGAAGTATAAGATGCATAGAGGTAAGAACAAGAAGCTGTGAGAAGCCACGTAGAGGTGAGTGATCAGAAGGGCAGGTCCAAGGGGCCAGAAATCTGGGAGAGAGGTTTCTTGGACTGATCTAGTATGACATATGTTGGGACAGGAGATGTGTTGCTGATTCTTCCTCTTTTTGTCCTTCCCTCCCCATCCTTCTCTCCCCACTATAAACTCCAAAGTTCTAAGCATGCATGTTCTTTGTCTCCTTGAGCTTTTTCCTGTGAGCTTGAAACCTTTTCTTTTGGATATAGAGAAAGTTTTGAATGAATGTGGGTGGTTTACTTAAGAATTATAGCAGGGGAAATAACCTAAATGATAGAGGAAAGAACTATGAAGTCACAGAATCACAGAATTTTGGAATTGGAAGGCACCTCAGTGACCATCTTGTCTTTTCTAAGCATGAAAGGAATTCCCTTCCCTTTCCTTCCCTTTTCCTGTTTCCATATCTCCTCCAACCTGGAAAATCCAGCAGCCATTAACAGGTGCAATTCCAATGCTGATCAGTATGAAAGTTTTAACCTGCTCCACTTTTCTGATCTGAGCCAGTCCACCCCCTCCTTAGGCAGACTGCTGGCCCTCCATTCTTTAGAGGCTCACCATATTGGTATTAGACTTAGTATGGACACTCAATTAACTTCAACCCTACAGCAGCTCAGAACTCTCTAACACAAGTGATCTGTGAGTCTTGACCTCTCCCAGAAGGGATTACAGGCATGGGTCACCATGCCCGGACAATATTTCTTTTTCTTAAGCAATTATTTTAAACAGGGAAGATACCATTTCACAGAGAATACTCTTTTAATGACCATTTTATTATTTTCTCCTAAAATCTGAAATAAAACACCCAGACCACTTGAAATTACTATGAAGTCGTTTTATTTAAAAACATTACTTATCCTTTTAAAGAAGCTGATTGATTTTTACCTTTGAATTAAAGGAAAACTATGTCAAGATTTTCCAGACTGTGCAATTTAAATACTCATTAGATATGTTGTCTACTTGATATTTTTGGACATTTGTATTCCAAAGAACTGCAAAGGGTTGAAAAGGTGTTGCCCTAGGAGTAAATATTTTCTTCTATGAAATGTTTCTTGGCTCCATTCTGTTTATGCTATTGTGTAAAACAACTAAAAAGTTGTTTTCTTAATGCAGTTTTTTTTTGAAAGGTCCTATAAGGACTTAAAAGGATTCTATGTAAAAAGAGGGATGGTAAGAGGGTATCTAGCATTGAGGAAGCATGGTACAGTGGTGAGAACACTGCCTAGAATTATGGATCTTATGGTCAGATTCCACCTCTGTCACTACCTGCATGATCCTGAATAAGTCATTTAAGCTCTTTGTTTCCTCATCTGTCAAATGAGGGGCTTGGATTAAGTGGCTTCCAAGGTTGCCTCCATCTTTAGATCTGCGATGTTATAAATGCAGTTGACCTTGCCCAGGGCACTAGAAAGACTTGCAAATGATTCTGCTGAACTACTGTTTACAAGCCTTGAAAAATCTTGGAGACTGGAACAGCTGGTAGAAGGCCTATTAGGGGCAAATATTATCTAGCTTTTTTTTTAAGAGGAGGAGATGATGGGCTCCTTAAACTAGAGTGTTTGTAAACTTAATCTCTCTTTTTGGAAGAAAATAATTCTAGAATGAATTACAAAAGATAGGGCTTGTTAGCACATGGAAAAGAAAGCAGTGATCACAAAGAACCATCATTGACTCTTCAAGAGCAAGTTATGTCAGGCTAACCTTGTTTCTTTTCTGGTTGTGTTACCGTGTCATGGAAAGATTATGCCTGTTTTTCTGCAAGGCTTTTGACAAAGTCTCATGCTATTCTTGTGGTCAGATGGAGGATATAGACTAGATGATGGTATAGTTATGTGAATACGGAACTGGTTGAACAATCATACTTAAAAAAGAGTAATTAAAGAATTTATGTTTGCTTGGAGGGAGGCTTCCAGTGGATTCTCACAAGGCTCTGTCTTTGAATATTTTCTATTAAACATTGCTACCACTGATAAAGGCATAAATGGCATGCTTATCCAATTTACAGATGCTATAAAACTAAGAGAGAAAGTGAATATTCAGTGAAGAAATTGAATAAGAGTAAATAGAAGTCTTGTAATGATTAAAAAATTCAGCTGTTTACAGGTTGAGAAAAATGTGAAATAATAACTAGTCTGGGAAAAAAAAGCACTTTGGGATTTTAGCTTAACGAAATCACAATGTGGATCAACAGTGTATCAAGACAGTTAATAAAGCAAATGCAAACTTACATCTCAATAACAGAGAGATAGTATCCAAATGCAAGGAGGATACAACTATACCGTATTCATCCTCAATCAGAATTCATCTAGAATTCTGTGTTCATTACTAAATGCCACATTTTAAAGATGGACGTTGACAAACAAGATGGCCTTCTGAGGAGAGTGACCAGGACCAAGAAAGAACTAAAAAAAAAAAAAGAAAGAAAATAAAACATCATCCATGGATCAGTTGAAAGAACTAGGTTTGCTTAGCCTTAAACAGTGGTCCCCATTTAGTGGTTTGTAGATATCTTGGGGGTTCACAATGATGTTCCAAGGGGTTTGTGCTAAAAATTATTTAATGGTGCCTTCCATAATAAATAATTGAAGAGTATTACGAGTAATATATTAAATTATACTGAAAATTCACAATGCTTTTTTTTTGTTGTGACTGATGTTATTGGAAGGGATTTTATTTAGAACCTCTAGTCTAGAGAAAATAATACTTGAAGGGAGGCATGATGGTTGTCTTTGAATATTTGCATGCCATCATGTGGAGGGTGGATTCTTAATACAGTGCCTGGCACTCAGTAGATACTTAATAAATGTTTATTAATTGGCTGATTAGATTCTATTTGTTTATCTTGGCTTCAGAAAGTGGGATTAGCGGTGGATAGAAGTTGCAAAAGACAAATTTTGGCTCATAAGTTCAATTCAGTTCAACTTTAAACCCTGACTTAGCAACACAGACTCTGGGGTTACACAAACCAGATTTAGTCTTGAAATCCCCCATTCTCCCAGCCTCCCCAAATCACTAATTCTTTTTGCCTTCGCCTAGAATTGCTTCTAGAAAATCTTAGAATATAGCTCAAACACAGTTGGTATCTAAGATTCCCCCTCTGTGTGTAAAAGGTTCCCTAAATCTGACATAGGCACTCAAGATAATGCTGAATATTGCACATAGAATCACTTTTATTCCATACCAGAAAAAAATACAAAAGTTGCTTAATAGACTGACAGTTATATATAAGCAATCAATATGAAGCCCTTCCCTTGACAGTGAATTTTACCTTTTCCTCAGGTCTTTTATAATTCTCCAGACTCATAGAAATACCAATTGGTTTGTTGGAATTGCTAGGGAAGGAGGCAATATGATGATGAGTCCCTCTCTCACCCTAGATATCCAAATAGGCATTCTATAGTAACTGAAATTCATTAGTTGTGGAAAGCGACATCAAGGTCTTTTGGCCACCTATGACGCGATTTCAGTCTCATGCTTACTATGTACAAAACACTGTGATCCATGCTGGAGTCCTAAAGACAAAAATAGAAGAGTATCTGCCTTCTGGAAGCTTACATTCTATGGGGGGGGCATAGCATATAATAATAATAATGATAATAATTAGCATTTATACAGCATTTTAAGTTTGCAAATCACTTTACAAATATCTTATTTTAACCTTACAATAAGTCTGGGAATTAAGTACTATTATTATCCCCAGTTTACTGATGAGAAAACTGAGACTGAAGGAGGTTATGCCCAAGGTCACACAACTTGTGTCTAAAGCTGGATTTGAACTCAGGTCTTTCTGATTCCAAGCCCAAAGATATCCAGTAAGCAACTTTGCTTCTTGTACACAAATATATCTAAAATGCACAAAAATTGTATGGTACCTTAAGTGTGAGACTTAGATAGCTTTATTTTATCTAATAAGCAGTTGGGAGATAGTTTTTGATTTAGGGAAAACCATGGTCAGATTGTGACTTACGATAATTGTTTTGACAGCTAGAGAGGACAGGAGAGGGACTAGAAGCCAGGATGTTTGTTATCAGTTTATTACAGGTGAGATAGTGAAGCCTTGAGCTAATAATAATTAAAAAATTGATATTAATAGGTCTTTAATGGGACAACAATGTGGTTCCATGGATAAAGCACAGGGCCTGGAGTCAGGAATATTCATCTTCCCAAGTTCAAATCTGGCCTCAGATACTTTCTAACTGTGTGACCTTGAGCAAGCCACTTAACCCTGTTTGCCTCAGTTTTCCCATCTATAAAATGACCTGGAGAAGGAAATGGCAAACCACTCCAGTATCTTTGCCAAGAAAACTCTAAATGGGGTTACAAAGAGTCAGACATGACTGAAAAAAATGACTGAACAACAGTGTCTGTAATGCTATTGAAATGCACCATTTGGGACCATGGAAACTCATGAAACCTAGAGTGATCATGTCCTGTTATAAAATGTGTTATATCATTTGAGCCTCATAATAATATTGTATATAAGGCATTAGGTACTCGGTAGTATTATTACCATTTGACATATGGGTAAACTGATAATAATAGGTTAAATGATTTGCTCCACGTATCATAGTTAGTAATTGTGAAGAGGGAGAATTTGAGCACAGGTACTCCTGACTTGAAGTCCAACACTCTAGACAATATGCCACAATTCTACCAGTGTGGTAGCAACTGTGGTGCAGAGCAGAGGGGATAGATACAAGTGATATTACAGAGACCGAATCAACTAGTCTTAGCCGGTGAGAAGCTATGCGAGGTTGAAGGACAGGGTAGAGGAAATGAAAGACTCTTAAATCACAAATTTGAGTGACTAAGAGGATGAGATTATACCTGTTCTCAAGGGGATTATATTCTCTCATAGAAAAACAAAACATGTATCCATACAAGTAAAAACTAAATATACTTGAATGGGCCTGGGAGCTAATCAATTTGGAAGTCTCCTCCAGCAATATAGATACCAACTCTACCCACCTGTCTGCCCATTCTGTCTATTTTCTCTCATGAGTTCACTACAAGGGTCCACCCAACATGTTGTGATGATTATCTATCTATCTATCTATCTATCTATCTATCTATCTATCTATCTATCTATCTATCTAT
>NW_020953497.1:0-8018 GCF_900497805.2 Vombatus ursinus | reverse complement strand
TTCTTTCTTTCTTTCTTTCTTTCTTTCTTTCTTTCTTTCTTTCTTTCCTTCCTTCCTTCCTTCTTTCTTTCTTTCTTTCTTTCTTTTTCTCTCTCTCTTTCTTTCTCTCTCTCTCTTTCTTTCTCTCTCTCTCCCTCTTCCTTTCTCTCTTTCTTTTTTATGCTTGTTTTACCCTTGCATTTATTACTTATTTATTCATTATTTTAATTTTTTATTCTGAAATTAAATAAAACAAGCATTTCCATAACAAAATAGAATAGAAAAAAATAAGATTGCACATGAAACCACAAATCTACTTTTTCTTTTAAATATATAATAAAGTTATCATGTAACTTTCCTTTTTTTCCCTCCCTCACCTCCTTTCCCCACCTTAGAGATAGGTGCCATTAGATACACATACACACACACACATCCAAGTTGTGGTATATGATTGTGATAGAATACTACTGTGCTATAAGAAATGATGAGCTTGATGATTTTCGAAAAACATGGAAAGACTTGCATGAAATAATGAAGAGCAAAAAAGAATCATAGCTTTATAAAGGAAGATGTTATCTGTCTTCAGACAAAGAACTGATAAAGAAAAGTATTTTCTTGAAGAAACCCAAAAGAAAGTTGTTCTCTGCTAGAAAGAAGCATGCAAAACTAATATTGGGCTTTTGAGAGTTATAGAATTACAGAACTTCTGATATGGAAGGGACATCTGCATACATCTAATCCAGCTTTTATCTGAGAAAGAATCCCCTCTGTTACATAACCCAGAAGTGGTCCTCCAGCCTTTTCCTTTTGGGTAACACTCCTGATTTACTGAATATGATGTAGTATTGTCATCATCAACATTTATATAGTGCTTTAAGGGAATCAATCAACAAGCATTTCTTTAGGGCTTACTATGCACCATACCCTAGAGATAGGAAGAAAAAAGGCAAAAACAGAGTCCTTAACTTTCCTCAGGGAGCTTATATTCTAGTGGGGGAGAACACATGCAAATAATTAGGTACATACAAGAAATATACAAAATAGCTAGCCTTAGAGGGGGTCACTGCTCATAAGTGTCAGCTACCACTTTGGTACATGGTTAGAAACACTGTCTGAATCCAATTCTCTCTAGCTGAACTTTGGGAGCTGCCTGCCAGGACAACTGGCTATATCATTGACAGTCGTACTTGGATTAAAATCTGAAGCACAAAAATAGTCATTCCCTTGTTAATAAGGATGTTAAATGTAAAGGCTAATGATGTGATATGCAACCACACTACAACTGTTTAGCCATATGGTGCATGCTTGTTGTTATTTATAGTTTAAGCACTCATACTTTTAGTGATCTGAAGATACCTTTGAAGCAGTATGCCAGACTTTTTTTTGCAGGAGGTGTGAGCTGTCTGCCTCTTTAAATTTCATGTACTCAAATCCAGTCTGTGAATAAGAAGAAACAGAAAAAAACCCAACAACTAAACCTATTCATTTTGGGTGGTTTGAATCAAAACGTAACATGTGTTCTCAGCCTGTATCAAGAAAGGAAGCAAGCCATTTCCCGTGGGCTGTGCAACCCAATTTAAAAGGCATGCTAAAAGAATTGTGATAAAATACTGTGGGACATTTTCTCATATTAATTTCAAGAGATTCAGTTTGAGGGTATTCACTAGAGCCCTTGAGGATTATCTGATAATAACTGAGAATTAGAAGATGTCTTAGAAGTCATCTTTGTCCAACTCCCTTATTGGACAGATGAGAAAAATGAGACCCAAAGAGGGGGAACGACTTGACCCAGGTCAATGAAATAGTAAATAGACTAAATAGCAGAGGGAGAATTTGAACCTAGGGCATGGGAGGCAGTGTGGTACAATAGAAAATGTGCTGGCTTTGAATTCAGAGAACCTGGTTCAGAATTCAGACTCTGCAACTTTCTCTGAAAATTTGAGCAAGTCTTTTTAGAACTCAGTTTCTTCATCTGTAAAATGAGGGTCTTATCTAGATGACTTCTAAGTTTCTATCTACATCTAAATCTATGATCCCATGACTCCCAGTTCAGGGCTTCCTTCACTCTACTGTGCAAGAGCCACTGGCTTATATTTGACTTTTAGTTTTATTATCAAATGGTTTTGATATCAAATGAGATATTTGCAAAGCCTTTAGTACAGTGTCTGGCACATAGTAAGCAAGTAATAAATGCTTGTCCCCTTCTTCCCTTCTATTTTGTATCCTGCTTAAAGAACATTATATAGATAAATTAAAGGGTGATTATTCACAGTACAGTGTATTTATCTCTGGATTCCTTTAAATACTCAGCTACCCTAGCGATATAAATATTTGTTTATAGATCATTAACTTTTTGCTGGAGAGGGTAAGAGGAGAGAAATTTAGAGCTGTGCTGTGTCTAGTCATTGCCAATTGAAGATCAATTAGGAGTGAATATAAAATAAATATGAAATAAAATATCAGTCACTGGAAAAATAGCCTTTGATGGTAAAAAAAAAAAATGATCTTACAACTTTTTTTTTTTCCCATGAGGAGTCCCTGGACATCCAGGCAGGTCATCGTTAATTGATTTAAAGAAATGGATCTCAGTTGTCATCAGTTCACTTGTAGGTTAGTATAAAGGAGTGATCCTTGAAAACTCAGGACCTCATTACAGAAAAGAGGCACTAGCAATAAAGTGTTAAACTAATCATGAAAAATGCCCCCATCAGGAGATCTCTTCATGTAGGTAAATTAATCATATGAGTGAATCAGAAGGGGATCAATCCTATAGGATGAAAAATTATAGGTACCTAAGGGTGAACTTGAGAATCAGTTCATTGAATCCAGGAAAGAGACTCAAAGAGAAACTCAGTTCCTCTTGGGAGAAGTATAAGATGCATAGAGGTAAGAACAAGAAGCTGTGAGAAGCCACGTAGAGGTGAGTGATCAGAAGGGCAGGTCCAAGGGGCCAGAAATCTGGGAGAGAGGTTTCTTGGACTGATCTAGTATGACATATGTTGGGACAGGAGATGTGTTGCTGATTCTTCCTCTTTTTGTCCTTCCCTCCCCATCCTTCTCTCCCCACTATAAACTCCAAAGTTCTAAGCATGCATGTTCTTTGTCTCCTTGAGCTTTTTCCTGTGAGCTTGAAACCTTTTCTTTTGGATATAGAGAAAGTTTTGAATGAATGTGGGTGGTTTACTTAAGAATTATAGCAGGGGAAATAACCTAAATGATAGAGGAAAGAACTATGAAGTCACAGAATCACAGAATTTTGGAATTGGAAGGCACCTCAGTGACCATCTTGTCTTTTCTAAGCATGAAAGGAATTCCCTTCCCTTTCCTTCCCTTTTCCTGTTTCCATATCTCCTCCAACCTGGAAAATCCAGCAGCCATTAACAGGTGCAATTCCAATGCTGATCAGTATGAAAGTTTTAACCTGCTCCACTTTTCTGATCTGAGCCAGTCCACCCCCTCCTTAGGCAGACTGCTGGCCCTCCATTCTTTAGAGGCTCACCATATTGGTATTAGACTTAGTATGGACACTCAATTAACTTCAACCCTACAGCAGCTCAGAACTCTCTAACACAAGTGATCTGTGAGTCTTGACCTCTCCCAGAAGGGATTACAGGCATGGGTCACCATGCCCGGACAATATTTCTTTTTCTTAAGCAATTATTTTAAACAGGGAAGATACCATTTCACAGAGAATACTCTTTTAATGACCATTTTATTATTTTCTCCTAAAATCTGAAATAAAACACCCAGACCACTTGAAATTACTATGAAGTCGTTTTATTTAAAAACATTACTTATCCTTTTAAAGAAGCTGATTGATTTTTACCTTTGAATTAAAGGAAAACTATGTCAAGATTTTCCAGACTGTGCAATTTAAATACTCATTAGATATGTTGTCTACTTGATATTTTTGGACATTTGTATTCCAAAGAACTGCAAAGGGTTGAAAAGGTGTTGCCCTAGGAGTAAATATTTTCTTCTATGAAATGTTTCTTGGCTCCATTCTGTTTATGCTATTGTGTAAAACAACTAAAAAGTTGTTTTCTTAATGCAGTTTTTTTTTGAAAGGTCCTATAAGGACTTAAAAGGATTCTATGTAAAAAGAGGGATGGTAAGAGGGTATCTAGCATTGAGGAAGCATGGTACAGTGGTGAGAACACTGCCTAGAATTATGGATCTTATGGTCAGATTCCACCTCTGTCACTACCTGCATGATCCTGAATAAGTCATTTAAGCTCTTTGTTTCCTCATCTGTCAAATGAGGGGCTTGGATTAAGTGGCTTCCAAGGTTGCCTCCATCTTTAGATCTGCGATGTTATAAATGCAGTTGACCTTGCCCAGGGCACTAGAAAGACTTGCAAATGATTCTGCTGAACTACTGTTTACAAGCCTTGAAAAATCTTGGAGACTGGAACAGCTGGTAGAAGGCCTATTAGGGGCAAATATTATCTAGCTTTTTTTTTAAGAGGAGGAGATGATGGGCTCCTTAAACTAGAGTGTTTGTAAACTTAATCTCTCTTTTTGGAAGAAAATAATTCTAGAATGAATTACAAAAGATAGGGCTTGTTAGCACATGGAAAAGAAAGCAGTGATCACAAAGAACCATCATTGACTCTTCAAGAGCAAGTTATGTCAGGCTAACCTTGTTTCTTTTCTGGTTGTGTTACCGTGTCATGGAAAGATTATGCCTGTTTTTCTGCAAGGCTTTTGACAAAGTCTCATGCTATTCTTGTGGTCAGATGGAGGATATAGACTAGATGATGGTATAGTTATGTGAATACGGAACTGGTTGAACAATCATACTTAAAAAAGAGTAATTAAAGAATTTATGTTTGCTTGGAGGGAGGCTTCCAGTGGATTCTCACAAGGCTCTGTCTTTGAATATTTTCTATTAAACATTGCTACCACTGATAAAGGCATAAATGGCATGCTTATCCAATTTACAGATGCTATAAAACTAAGAGAGAAAGTGAATATTCAGTGAAGAAATTGAATAAGAGTAAATAGAAGTCTTGTAATGATTAAAAAATTCAGCTGTTTACAGGTTGAGAAAAATGTGAAATAATAACTAGTCTGGGAAAAAAAAGCACTTTGGGATTTTAGCTTAACGAAATCACAATGTGGATCAACAGTGTATCAAGACAGTTAATAAAGCAAATGCAAACTTACATCTCAATAACAGAGAGATAGTATCCAAATGCAAGGAGGATACAACTATACCGTATTCATCCTCAATCAGAATTCATCTAGAATTCTGTGTTCATTACTAAATGCCACATTTTAAAGATGGACGTTGACAAACAAGATGGCCTTCTGAGGAGAGTGACCAGGACCAAGAAAGAACTAAAAAAAAAAAAAGAAAGAAAATAAAACATCATCCATGGATCAGTTGAAAGAACTAGGTTTGCTTAGCCTTAAACAGTGGTCCCCATTTAGTGGTTTGTAGATATCTTGGGGGTTCACAATGATGTTCCAAGGGGTTTGTGCTAAAAATTATTTAATGGTGCCTTCCATAATAAATAATTGAAGAGTATTACGAGTAATATATTAAATTATACTGAAAATTCACAATGCTTTTTTTTTGTTGTGACTGATGTTATTGGAAGGGATTTTATTTAGAACCTCTAGTCTAGAGAAAATAATACTTGAAGGGAGGCATGATGGTTGTCTTTGAATATTTGCATGCCATCATGTGGAGGGTGGATTCTTAATACAGTGCCTGGCACTCAGTAGATACTTAATAAATGTTTATTAATTGGCTGATTAGATTCTATTTGTTTATCTTGGCTTCAGAAAGTGGGATTAGCGGTGGATAGAAGTTGCAAAAGACAAATTTTGGCTCATAAGTTCAATTCAGTTCAACTTTAAACCCTGACTTAGCAACACAGACTCTGGGGTTACACAAACCAGATTTAGTCTTGAAATCCCCCATTCTCCCAGCCTCCCCAAATCACTAATTCTTTTTGCCTTCGCCTAGAATTGCTTCTAGAAAATCTTAGAATATAGCTCAAACACAGTTGGTATCTAAGATTCCCCCTCTGTGTGTAAAAGGTTCCCTAAATCTGACATAGGCACTCAAGATAATGCTGAATATTGCACATAGAATCACTTTTATTCCATACCAGAAAAAAATACAAAAGTTGCTTAATAGACTGACAGTTATATATAAGCAATCAATATGAAGCCCTTCCCTTGACAGTGAATTTTACCTTTTCCTCAGGTCTTTTATAATTCTCCAGACTCATAGAAATACCAATTGGTTTGTTGGAATTGCTAGGGAAGGAGGCAATATGATGATGAGTCCCTCTCTCACCCTAGATATCCAAATAGGCATTCTATAGTAACTGAAATTCATTAGTTGTGGAAAGCGACATCAAGGTCTTTTGGCCACCTATGACGCGATTTCAGTCTCATGCTTACTATGTACAAAACACTGTGATCCATGCTGGAGTCCTAAAGACAAAAATAGAAGAGTATCTGCCTTCTGGAAGCTTACATTCTATGGGGGGGGGCATAGCATATAATAATAATAATGATAATAATTAGCATTTATACAGCATTTTAAGTTTGCAAATCACTTTACAAATATCTTATTTTAACCTTACAATAAGTCTGGGAATTAAGTACTATTATTATCCCCAGTTTACTGATGAGAAAACTGAGACTGAAGGAGGTTATGCCCAAGGTCACACAACTTGTGTCTAAAGCTGGATTTGAACTCAGGTCTTTCTGATTCCAAGCCCAAAGATATCCAGTAAGCAACTTTGCTTCTTGTACACAAATATATCTAAAATGCACAAAAATTGTATGGTACCTTAAGTGTGAGACTTAGATAGCTTTATTTTATCTAATAAGCAGTTGGGAGATAGTTTTTGATTTAGGGAAAACCATGGTCAGATTGTGACTTACGATAATTGTTTTGACAGCTAGAGAGGACAGGAGAGGGACTAGAAGCCAGGATGTTTGTTATCAGTTTATTACAGGTGAGATAGTGAAGCCTTGAGCTAATAATAATTAAAAAATTGATATTAATAGGTCTTTAATGGGACAACAATGTGGTTCCATGGATAAAGCACAGGGCCTGGAGTCAGGAATATTCATCTTCCCAAGTTCAAATCTGGCCTCAGATACTTTCTAACTGTGTGACCTTGAGCAAGCCACTTAACCCTGTTTGCCTCAGTTTTCCCATCTATAAAATGACCTGGAGAAGGAAATGGCAAACCACTCCAGTATCTTTGCCAAGAAAACTCTAAATGGGGTTACAAAGAGTCAGACATGACTGAAAAAAATGACTGAACAACAGTGTCTGTAATGCTATTGAAATGCACCATTTGGGACCATGGAAACTCATGAAACCTAGAGTGATCATGTCCTGTTATAAAATGTGTTATATCATTTGAGCCTCATAATAATATTGTATATAAGGCATTAGGTACTCGGTAGTATTATTACCATTTGACATATGGGTAAACTGATAATAATAGGTTAAATGATTTGCTCCACGTATCATAGTTAGTAATTGTGAAGAGGGAGAATTTGAGCACAGGTACTCCTGACTTGAAGTCCAACACTCTAGACAATATGCCACAATTCTACCAGTGTGGTAGCAACTGTGGTGCAGAGCAGAGGGGATAGATACAAGTGATATTACAGAGACCGAATCAACTAGTCTTAGCCGGTGAGAAGCTATGCGAGGTTGAAGGACAGGGTAGAGGAAATGAAAGACTCTTAAATCACAAATTTGAGTGACTAAGAGGATGAGATTATACCTGTTCTCAAGGGGATTATATTCTCTCATAGAAAAACAAAACATGTATCCATACAAGTAAAAACTAAATATACTTGAATGGGCCTGGGAGCTAATCAATTTGGAAGTCTCCTCCAGCAATATAGATACCAACTCTACCCACCTGTCTGCCCATTCTGTCTATTTTCTCTCATGAGTTCACTACAAGGGTCCACCCAACATGTTGTGATGATTATCTATCTATCTATCTATCTATCTATCTATCTATCTATCTATCTATCTATCTATCTAT
>NW_020953496.1:0-9896 GCF_900497805.2 Vombatus ursinus | reverse complement strand
CTTCAGCTGCCTTCATGGTTATTGGTACACATTAATCTTATCTGCCCTTCCCCAAATATCACCACTCTAGGTGGATGTCTACTCCAAGCAAGTGAAGACTTCCCCTTGTGGAATGGGCAGATAGCTACAATTCTAACCTTCTCTCTCTGTCTCTCTCTCTCTCTCTCTCTGTCTCTCTGTCTCTGTCTGTCTCTCTCACCAACCTTGTGGCCCCTTCTCCTCCTTCCTTGAGATAGTAATCTAAGTATCTCTTACATAGAAGTGGGCAGGATTCCAGAGATGTCTATCAGTATCTCCCTGTGAACCACAGTTAGACAAACTATATGATATACATAACTTTTATTTGGTACAATTTGGTCCAATGTTCGATCCAGGCAGTATGCATGCATCATCACACCTATTATGTGTCAAGTCCTGTGGTTGAGCCTGATGGTTCTTAGGAGATTGTCCTGATGATGTTATAGTAGGGTTGCAGAAGTGATGGTAAAGTTTGACTATAATATTTTAATGAATTTCCTATGAAACGAGTATCTTCAGGAGGGTATCCAAAATGCTGAAGAGCCTTGAATCCATGCGATATGAATATTCATCAAAGAATATGGGGATGTTTATCTTGGAGAAGAGAAGACTTGGGGTGGGGTGGGGATGTTAGAAATGGCTTTAAGTATTTGAAGGGCTATCATATGGAAAAGATATCAGACTTATTCTATCTGGCCTCAAAAAGTACAACCAAGAAATTGAGTTGAAATTCAAAAGACGTAAACTTAGGCTTAATGTCAGAAAATCCTCCCTAACAATTGAAGCTATCCCATGGTGGAATGGTCTGCTTTGAATGGTAGTTTCCCCCTCATTGTCTTCAATCAGAGGCTGAATGCTATCTGTTGGGTATGGTATAACGAGAGATTCTTTTGTGCATATGAGTTGGGCTTGTTTGCTGTTGATGTCACTTTCAAATCTAAAATTCTGTGATTTCATGACTATATGATACAATTTTATGCCAGGTATAACTGCTTGTGAAATAACTACATAGCAGTGTCTATTTTGCAAAATGAGCAAGTATATCCTCTCCCTGGGGTGATGGGATTCCTTGGTGGAGTATTCTATTATTTGAGAAACATGAAGGTTTTTTTTGTGCCTAGGGTCAGAGCAACTGAACAAAATTATCCTTCATTTGCTAAGCATAGTGTTATTTTTTTAAAATTGATTCACATTATAAATGACTGCAATATCATATAGAATGAAGTTATGAATATTATATTGATTAGGACAGTAAATCAGAGGAAAGTTTATGCAAACTTATGCTATTTTAATAGAAATATGGTGTCTAAGTCACAAAAAGTAATTGTCTTATTAGAGTTTTTGTTGTGTTTAAGCAGATCATGCTGGTAAAAAAGACCATATTACAAGGAAAATGACCAGGATGGCAAGAGGTCTGGGTAAAATCTCATACAAGGAGGTCCTGGGAATGTTTGGCATAAGAAAGGGTAGAGAAAAGGCAGAAATGATTGTTATCTTCAAATATTCGAAAGACGTGTTTGAAAAGGCTTATTCTGTGTTGTTCCAGAGAATAAAAATGGAGACAAGTAAAAGCAATCTTGAACCTAGAGCTACTCAATAATCAAATAAGCTGCTTTATGAGATAGTGAACTGTCACTAGAGATATTCAAATAGAGGTAAGATTGTATGTGGTTTGTCCTTCCTTCTCAAAGAGGAACATGACATCAGGGAGATGATGACATGACTTGCAATTGACTTTTTTTTGTGTGTGAGGCAACTGGTGTTAAGTGACTTGCCCAGGGTCACACAGTTAGTAAGTGTCAAGTGTTTGGTCTGAGGCCGAATTTGAAATCAGGTCCTCCTGACTTCAGGGCCAGTGCTCTATCCACCCTGCCACCTAGCTGCCCCTTGCAATTGACTTTGATTTGAGTGAAGGGGGACTGTGCATAGTCACTAGCCTCATTTTCTCCTCCAGAGCCATCTAGGTCCAGTGGCCAGATATCAATCAGAATGACTGGAGACTGCCCAGGATACAGTGGCAGACTGTGCCGGCCGCGCCGTGCACTCTCCTCCTATAAGGAGCAGGCTGCCAGAGTCATACTTACCAGTCTTCGGTGCCTACCCGGATAAACACACAGAGATGAGCCGACCAGGAGGTGCCAACACCCGAGCTTTATTCAGAGGCCATCACAGCAAGGCCAAGCAGGAAGGCCAGAGCAACAGAGCAGGAGCAAGGAGAGAGCGTGCTCCCGACTGCGACCGTTCCTTAAGTACCTACTTAGCCCCTCCTCCTCAGCCCGCCTGCTAGTCAATGATTGTAGGGTCAGATACCAGAAGGGGATGTCTGAGTTTAGCGCACCAAGGGAGAGGAAGTGACGCAGGAGGCTAGGACCGGATACAGGAAGGAGGCGTCTGGGATTAGTGCATAGACAAAGAGAGAGCATGTGACCTAGGAAGTCAGGCCCAGATACCGGGAGGAGGCATCTGGGGTCAGTGCTACACAAAGGGAAGGTACATGACCCAGGAAGTCAGGAAGGACACAGGAAGGAGGCGTCTGGGGTTGACGTTGCACTTAGGGAGGGGACTAAGCAAAGGGAACTCATCCTCTGCCGTCCCACTCCCATGTGGCACAGCCCCCTGCCTCAGGAGCATGTGCTCCGGCTACTTCCTTGTATCCTGTTCCTTCCCCAGCTTCATAGCACTGCCCACTGCCTCGGGAGCGTGAGCTCCAGTTACTTCCCAATACCCAATTCCTATCCCATCCTGCCACAACTCCCACTTGGCAGTAGTCAACATCAGACAGTCTCTCACAGGAGACCTTGGCCCTTTTAAGCTAAGGTCTTTCCAGGTTCCCACCTTGAGTGAGGCAATGCCCATTCAATGAATAGATCTTTTTAAGAAATGAGTTAAGGGATGGCCCTCCCAGTTTGATATTTTTTTAATTAAAGGGGCCATCCCTTGAAGAGAGGTAAGAAGAACACCTACCAAGATTGCTATAGAATGAATTCTTGTGTTGGATTACAGGACTGCTAGAAGTATGCAAAGTTGGACTAGCTGACCCATAAGATTACTTTCAAGTAAAAATTATCTGGTTCACTGAAATTTTTTTTTTAAATTTGAAATAGACTTGTCTTAGAGGTATTGATTCAGGTTTGTCTCAATCTAAGAGTAACTGACTTTCTAATTAGATATTTATTTGATTTGTAAATTTCAATCATATATAGCTTCTTATTAGTTTTAGGGTTTTAGGAAACGACAAACTGAGTTTTGCTCATATGTAAAGAGTCATATAGAATATTTTAAATGTTGAAGTTATTTTGAATGCTCAACTTCTTTCCCCTTATTAAACCAGGTATTTGTATTTTGTACGTTATTTTCAATCAACTAAAATGGAAGCAGTCTACTGTTTTGATTTTTCTATATTATGATATGAATCTTGGTTACAGATTCCCGAGGCAAGTCTCAGTTTTTCAGCTATTAAAGATTAGCTTATGAAGGTATTCATGACCAAATATAAGCCTATTTGATACTATTTTGTCCAAGTCTCCTTAAGAGGTGTTATAGTACATTTTATCACTTCTAATTATAAAATAACATTTTCCACTGTAGACCATCCATTTAAAGAAAATTAATTTATACTTTACCCAATGATAAATTTTTGCAGAGAAACTGTACCATAGAAATGATTTCAGTCAATTTGTTCCCTGAGGAAATTTGAGAGCTGAAGTATCTCCACTCTTCCATCAAGGACAAATTGATCAGGTGATAATGAACTTATAAAATTATGGATATATATGATTGGTGAGACACTGAATGATGCCTCTCTCCTATGCTACCTTCTATTTAACTGATTTAAATGAATGCGTATATGTATATGTGTGTGTTTATATTTGATAGCTTTATATTTATGCTGTATATACTTTTATATCCACTTGTCCACTTAATTAGAATATAAGCCCATTGCAAGTTGAGGATTGGTTTATTTTTTTGTAGTTGTATTCCCAGCACCTAACACAGTGTCTAATGCATAATAGAATTTAATAAATACTTGTTGATTTATTGATTAGGAATGCAGTGCAGTACAATGGAAAGCCTACTAGATTTGGAGTCAGGGGACTAAGTTTAGAATATGAATTTGTTAGTTAATATCTCTGTGAACTTGGGTAAGTCAAAATCTTTCTAAACTTTAGTCTCTTGATATGTAAAAGGATGGAGTTGGGGGCAGCTCGGTGGTGCAGTGGATAGATCACCAGCCCTGGAGTCAGGGGGACCTGAGTTCAAATTCAGTCTCAGACCAGATACTTGACAGTTATTAGCTGTTTGACCCTAGGCAAATCACTTAACCCCAATTGCCTCACCAAAAAAAAAAAAAGAAAAAAGAAAAAAAGGAGGGATTTGGCCTCTAAGATCCTTAAAAGCTCTGAATCTATTACACTATAAATTTCACTTTTGGCTAGGTTTTCATAGGTGACTTTTATTAGCTATCATCAACCAAGATAGTTTGAAAGTAAAGTTATGACTCATCATCAAAATCTTAGATTAACATGTTTTGCTAGTAGTTAGTTAAATTTCTGTGAACCAAGGAAAATCTAACTTTTATATCACAGGCCAGCACAAGTCAATGAATAATACTTATTACTCATATCTTTGGTGTGTAGGACAACCTATAGAGTTCATCTATTAGTTTATATATATTTGACAGAGAGTAAAAAAAGGACAGTTAGGTGGGCCCAGAGTTTAACAGGAGTACCTTGCCTTTGGGAAATCCTAGAGTTCTCTTAGTGACTCCAATATTCTTTCTGAAACCAAGGCCTGTCTTTTTACTACCAATATTCTTCTGGTGATGTAGAACTACATGTCATGGAAAACTAGATTCTCTGAAAGATCAAAGGTGAGATTCTCCCACAGGGCAGTGGAGAAGTACATGGTGAGTATGAGCAGGCTTCAAGACATTACAAACAAAAAATTATAGCTCTATGGTGCAAAGTGGATGTTATTAAAGAAATGTATGCTGGACAAATAAAATGGGACTGTCATATGTCAAGAGCTAAGTGGTAAACAGGCTGCATGTCTTTGTGACATCAAGAGCATGGGAAGAAGGACCACAGGGTATTGGACATACCCTTTGTGGTGAACTTGAAGATGGAGATGGACATGAGTTGTGCAGGATGGACAGCCTTGGATAGGCTCTCACTCACAGTGAGGAGCTCATAGATCCATTATAGTACTAGAGACCAACAAGGTCCTTAGCTGGCAAACCTTTCACTTCATAGTAAACAGTTCCCCCTTTCTTTACTGATAGTAGATCCACACAAGAGACTTATAAGATCAGTGCAAAGTCTGCTAGACTTGTCCTGAGTCTACCAGCTTAAACTCAACTTAAACTCTCAACTCCGTGAGAGAGTAACTGGCATTCTAATATTTATGAGCTGTTGAGAAGCTGGCATGAAATGGTGTGTTGCCTCGGCACATTAGGACTCAGACAAGCCGTACATCAAGTAAGCCTTTATTACCAGCTGCTGGGTTTTTTTCCCTTTTGGAGACTTAGAGACAAAGTGTGAGTGAAAGAGATTAAACTGTCCTTTCAACCTGAGAGGTCCCTTTAGGGCAGAGCTAAGGGACACTGATAAGCGAGACGAACTATTGAGGACATATCTTTATTAGACAGAGGACTTCAGTTTCCAGATTTATCTCTCCTTACATCATTTATTATTGCTGCAAGTCACATAGAGAATCCTTAGGAAGCTAGATGCAAAGCCAAGAAAAAGGAGGAAGTTTGTGGCTCCTCAGGTTCCTTAAGATGGTTTACTAGGACTAAACTTCCTCATTTTAAAGCTAGGACAATAATATTCATCTGTAGAATGGGGATGAGAGGAAGCTAGATCATTTGGAAAGGACTTCAGGTCTCCAGAGAACAGGAGACAGAGATGTGCTGCGAAATGATAGGTGCTGTTGATATTAGCTAAGATCTGAGAAGTCTGTATTCTTCATAAAAAATATGCTACTTAAATGTGACACTATGTTTTTGTTGTAATGAGGCCAGCCATTTGAACTATTGTAGAGAGTCCTAATTTGTAGCTGATAATCATAGTATGGACAGTGTGGCAGCATAGTATAGTGGACTGGCAGCCAAGCTTGGAGTCAGGAAATTTGGACTCAATTCCTGCCCTTGACACATTCAGTCTGTGTGACCCTTGGCAAATCACTTAATGTCTCAGTTGTCCAGCTGATTCTCCATGACCATAAGTTGCAAAGCAGTTGCTGATATGAACTGGCAGAGAGTTTTCTTATTCTTGATTCTCTACACCAATGGAACACAGGTATAGTCCAAAAAACGGTGTGAGGTGGCGGGGAAATAAGTCATATGGGGTAGTGGGGCTTCTTGGATAGAGAGCTAGACTTGGAGTTAGAAAGACCTGGTTTCAACCCAGCTTCTGACTCTGTGTTACCATAGGCAAACCACTTAATGTCTTAGGAAACTGAGGCAACCCTTTAAGACTCAAAGGTCCTGTTAGGTATCCTTGGAGCCTTGAGCTAATCATAGGATCATAGCTTTATGGCAATGAGGGAACTTAGAAGTTGAATAGTTTGCTCCTACCCCTTTTTCAGAGAAGGAAACAGGCTCAGAGTAATTTAGTGACTTTTGCAAAGTCACTGATAGTAAGGGGCATTGCCAGGTACCCTTGTCCTTAAATTCAATGCTCTTTCACTGTGATGTTCTACCTTCTACAAAACGGACATATGTGCAATGAATGTTGTGTTGTAGGCATGTGCATTAGTGCTTGTGATTTCACACTATAGTGACAGAACCTAATGGACCATATAGGTTCAATCTGTTTCATTCATTTAATCTGTTTCATTTCATGTGTATGTATACACACAAATATAGGCTATGTGTGTGTGTATACGTTTATGCTCTCTGTCTGTCTGTCTGTCTGTCTGTCTATCTATCTATTTATCTATCTAAATGAGTTTAGGGCTGGGAATGTGCATAGCAAGGGAGTGACCCAGAACCTGCAGAGTGATGATCCAGAGATCACTAATCACATTGACTAAAGCTTTTGGTCTGGCTGATTCTGTCACAGGGGTATAGAAGCTGTCAGATCATGTTATCTGGATTGGCACCTCCCAATGAGACAAATTGACTCCTAGACCATCACTTACTAAAGACGTGATCGCTGTCTACAAAAATTTGGAGAGCTATCATTAAGAAGAGGGATTTAGCTGGTTTTATGTTGCTTCAGAAGACATGACTAAGACTGATGGATTGCAATTTCAGGCAGGTAAGTCTCAGTTTAATGTTTGGTAGAACTGGTTGTTAGAGCAATCTGCAGATGGGGAACAACATTCTTCCGAGGTTGTGGTTCTAGGTCTCTATAGTTGTCCAGGCAGAGGCTGGACTGTTTGTCAGAGAAGTAGGTACAATGTGAACTCCTTGAAGACGGGATGTTTTGTGCTAGTTTCTCCAGAGCTTTAGCACAGTGCCTTGTATTTAATAAGCCATTAATAAATGCTTATTGAATCAAAGCCATAGAAGGGATGTTTGTATTAAATAGGGAGGGTTGGATTAAAAAGCCTCTGAGTTCTCTAGGATTCTGGGATTAGTATCACTAGTTCACTGTGAGTATTGGGCAACCATATTTATATCTTACCCCATCCCAGGTAACATACTGGCACGCTTTCTGGAGAAACAGTCAATCCCAAAGATTAACTAATAAACATTTATTAATCACTTACCACATGCTAGATGCTATTTTAGGTACTGCAATTACAAAGACAAAAATAAAAATAGTCTTTGCCTTCAAGGGTCTTACAGCATAAATTGAGGATACAACAAGTACACATATATGTACACACATATGTACACACACATATATGTGCACACACATATGTATACACATATGTATATAAAAAGAGGCAAAATGATTTTGAGGGGAAGACACCAACAACTGAGGGTATCAGTAAAGGCCTTATATATAAGCTTTCATTTGAACTGAGCCTTAATGGAAAGTCAGGATTCTAAGAGATGGAGTGAAGTACGTGAAGTACACTGCCAGTGTGAGGACTTAGGAGTAGGATTTGGTGAGCAAGAAGGTTTGGGTGGGCCTCAATATGCATGAGGGGAAACAGTGTGCAGTAAGACTGGAAAGGTAGCTGGAGCCAGGTTGTGAGCCTTCAAATACTGAGCAGAGTGGTTTCTGTTTGATCCTGGAGGGAGCCTGGAGCCATTGGAGTTAATGGAGTAAAGTGACTTTCATAGGTGGCTCTAATGGTAGGAATTTCAAACTAAGGGGCAAGTTAGGGTGGGAGACTAACATATGTGGGCATCAGTGATTGTATGTCCTTGTCCAAGAAGAAAATCTTACCCATGTGTGAAAATCTTACCACATGCAGAGCTTGTCCCAATAGCAACAGTCCCACTTCTGGAGGAGATCTACCCATATAGTTTCCTCCAGAGCACTTCCCCCAGAGGGTGTTAAAGGAACTTAAAAGTGAGACAGGATTTGGTATAAATTGTACAGCAGGCTGGGGCAGGCTCACTTTATAGAAATACTAATAGGTGTGAGCACTGGGGACTCTGAGACTTCTTTGCCAACTCTGCAACAGCCATCACAGATAACATTAAAAACAATCTTCCTTCTGGGGACTCATTAGTGAGGAGAGGCTGTTTTCTCAGCCAACAAAAGTGTCAGTCTATCCAAGAGGCAGGTAATTAGGGTAGACGGACTGCCAGAAAGCAGAAACAAGGACTACAAATGGTTACAGGTCCACTTTGGCCAATGAGACATGGGGCAGATTTGAAGGTCAGCCCAATGACATTGGGTTTAGTGGTAATTTCTGTGATGTGGTTGTGGTGGTGGTGTGTGTGTGTGTGTGTGTGTGTGTGTGTGTGTGTGTGTAGGAGTGTTCACTTAGTGGAATGCTGGCCTAGTTTCATTATCTGATATGTTAACAAGATATAATGTGTTTTTAATATAAGCCCTGTGAGGGCAGAGACTGTTGTCACTCTCTCTTTGTGCCTCTTAGAATGGTGCTTGGAACAAAGTAGGAGCTTAGTAAATGTTTATTGAATTCTTGAATTTGTAAAATACCTCAAATCATATTCCTGGTATAGGCTACAGGTTCTCTCCCCATTGGGGCAGCAGGATGCAGTAGCTGGTGGTCAGGTCTTAGAGGCAGGATTCAAGTCCTATCTCTGGCATAAACTTGCTATATGACCTCAGACAAGTCATTTAACCTGCTTTTACAACCACAAGTTATAGATGAGTTGTCCATCGGCATCAACGGAAGAAGTTCCCACACTGAGGAAATCACAGGTTCAGATGAAAAAAGCAACAACAAGCTAAATATTCCTCTTTATAACACTCGGGTTTTTAATGTTAGCCTTGTCTATCAATGGCTGCGTCAAAATAAGGCTCTTTGGGCACCAGCCTGTGACACTTTGTGATGATCTAAGATGGAAATCTCCTGTAGTGAAAGGAATATAATATAGAGGTATGGTCAGAAGCCCTGAGTTCAAATCCTGACTCTGCCCCTTAAGACTTAAAAGCCCTTGGGCAAATTTCTTAAGCTTTCTTGGCCTCTTTTTCCTCATCTGTAAAATGAGGAGACTGGATGAAGTAAGTTTTAAGATTCTCACCAACTATACATCATATGATGCTATGATCTGCATTATAGTAGCTTTATTAGTGAAATCTTAGATTTGTATCATATCTATTTTTAATAATGTATTCAAGAAAGCTTGGAAGACTGAATTTTTAATGTTTTGTATTTTTTTGCATTGCGACTCATGAACACGCCTGGCCCTGAGCTGGCATTGTCTAAATTCTATTGCATTATTCTCTCTCTCTCTCTTTCTTTCTTTCTTTCTTTCTTTCTTTCTTTCTTTCTTTCTTTCT
>NW_020953495.1:0-28557 GCF_900497805.2 Vombatus ursinus | reverse complement strand
TATCTATCTATCTATCTATCTATCTATCTATCTATCTATCTATCTATGTGTGAGTATGTATGTTATTGATATAGAGGATATAGATACTTATATATACAAAATGAATACAAGGTAATTTTACTGGGGAACTAAAGTAAGGATTCTAGATTTGACGCTTAAAGGCAGGTAAGTGGCACAGTGGATAGAGAGCTGGGCTTGTAGTCAGGAAGACCCCAGTTCAAATCAAGCCTCAGACACTTAGCTTTGTGACCTTTGGCAAATTACTTAACTTCTGCCTGCTTCAGTTTCCTCAACTGTGAATTAGGGAAAATAATAGTACCTGCCTTGCCGAGTTGTTATGAGGATTAAACGAGATCATGTTTTTAGAGTATTTATCACAGTGCCTGACATATAGTAGGTGCTTAATAAATGCTGTATTTTAATAAATAAAGCTTAAGGGGGCATACTATTTATTTTAATAAATAAGGGTTAAGGAAGTATACTATTTATTATTAAATAAAGCTTTAAATACATCTTATTGTTATTAAGTTTTGTAAGATAAATTTAGAATTTGAGCAAATTTCCAAGATCACTGTCTTTCTCATAAGAATTTGGCTACTTATTCAAATGTATGAAAGCAACTTAAGTGTATGCAAATCTTGCTTCTACATTCTAGTGAAGGGGAAATATAACATGGAGAATATAGAACAAAGTTGTTAACTGTGAAATGCATTTGATATAACTACTGAGATAAACGCATCCAAATAATACCTGCATGATGTGGAAAGTGACACGGGGTTGCAAGGTTATTAATGTGTCTTTCTTTTTCTTATTGCTATCTTTCGGTTTTATATCACTTCATTTCCCAATGTATCCATCTCCCCTTCCTTTCCTAGAGAATCATTCCTTATAGTAAACAATCAGCATAAGTAGTTAACATTTCAAAAGAGTCTGACATTATTTTCAATATTCCCTGCCCATAGTCTCCCATCTCTGCAAGGAATATGGCAGTGGAATGCTTTTCCATAGCTCATCTTTGGGATTAAGCTTGGCTAATATACTGCCTTAGCATCAGTTACGATAGCTTTTATTGCTGTTCTTTCTGACTATATTGCTGTAGCCTTTGTTTAAATTGTTTCATTAGTGCTTACTGAACTTTGCATCTATTTGAAGTGCTTGCTTCTCTGTATTCATTACATTTATAATTTCATACAATAAAATAATCCAAGCATCTGTTAATTCAAGCATCAGGATTTCCTTAATCACTCCCCAACAAACAGGCATATATTTTGCTTCTAGTTCTTTCCTGCTACAAAAAATTGCTATAAACATTTTGGTACATGTGGAGTATTTCTTTTTCTCATTGACCTTGCATTCATCAATTCAAGTCAAAAAGCATTTATCTCGTGCTTGCTATATATAAGACAACATGGTTAACTGCTGGATTTACAAAGAAAAGGAAAACACAGAACTTGCTTGTAAGAAACTTACATTCTACAAGGAGAAACAACATGAAAGCAACTAAGTACAGACAAGATATATACAAGGTAAATTGGAAATAATCTCAGAGGGAAGATATTAGCAATATGGGGCAGGCAGATGGGAAAGACTTCCCACAGAAAGTAGGATCTGAGCTGAGTCTTAAAGGAAGACAATGGGGACAAAGGATTTGAAATGGTCCAACATGTGCTTAGGTAGGGCAGAAAAATTCAGGTGCTTTTGTCCCACGTACCAGTTCTTCAAGCTTTTGAGAATAGCTTTCCAAAATGTTTGTGACTTTGGTGTTATTTATTGGATCTATAGAGTCACATGTTTCCTTTCTTGCCTTGACTAGGATATCAAATGAAATACAATTCATTTAGAAAGCAGAGATTCTCTGAGTTTCGGTGATGTTGGTGCTCTGATCTACTCCCCTATCCTACAGGAACCATTTGGATTGCTTTCAAGGCGAGCTGTCGAAGGCTAGCAGGGCTGGGCCTATGATGACTTTATACTAACTGTATTTTTCCCTCATCACAGATTTTGGCTCTAAATAATATTTGAACAGCTGTTCAAACAAAATGTGCTTATTAAATCCTTACAATGATATTTTTCTGCTATACCATTAGGAAAGGTAGTAGTATGATGTAACATATTACCAGTGATGACTGGTGTGTGAGAGTTTGCATAAAGTGCTCAATTGAGGACATATGTAACTGAACAAAGGAAGTTCACTAGTTGTGTAGTGAGAATGAGTGATACCAGAAGGAGTAAGCGCTACCTCATTTCTTTTATAATATAAAAATGACTAGAGGCGGGTCTTGATTATATTTAAGGGGTTTCCATAAAAAGAGAAGCAGGGCAGGTGAAGTGGGTGCAGAATGGTGCAGCTATCGCCAATAGAGCATTAATAACAAAGCAATAAGTTTTTATAAAGCACTTACTATATTTTGGGCACCAGCTTTTCTCCCATTCTGAGGATGCCTGGTTTCAACACATAAAACAGGGAGAGTCCAGGCATTTAGGCTGGTTTTCCTCAATTGTCCCATATACCATGTCTACAAAACTGCTTGTGTTAACAAGAGGGAGAGAGAATCATATTAAGATCTCTTTGTGGCAGAAAAATGTGACTCTGGGGAGTTTTGATGACCCGGGTGTTGTATGTGTGTGAGTCTATTTCTGTTTTTCTGAGCTGATGTGTCCCTGGGAATATTTTGTATGCTAGTCTATGCTCCAAACTAATTAAAGCCTTAGGCACAGAATTCATGAAAGTCTTGGGCAATGATACTTCCGTCACAAGGTCAGCAGCAATTCTGTCCTTGACAATGGCTTCTGAGATCTTTCCTCTTCCCTCACGTTTGGGATACTAAAAGTCAGCGGGCATGGGGCTCTACATAGAGATCTCTATGGAGAACAAATGGAAAGACGTGGTGAGAGGCACCAAGGATGAGACAGCATACGGAAGCGATCGTCTGCATTGGGAAAGGGAATTCTCATTCCAGTGGAATCACATCATCAAAGTATTTTTAAGAAAACGTCAATGGTGGCAACTGAAATTTGTGCTGATGCAATCGGTCTTTTAAAAGTAAACATTAGGATCAAAAGACCAGAGGTCTGGAGTTGGAAGGGACCTCAAAGGCTACCAAACCCCGCCCTTGCATTTTACAAGTGAGGGAACAGTCCTAGACAGTTTAAGCACGGGGCAGTTAGGTGATGCAGTAGATTGCTGGCCCTAGGAGTTAGGAGGATCTGAGTTCAAATCCAGCCTCAGACGCTTATTAGCTGTGTGACCCTAGGTAGGTCGCTTAGTCTCTGTTTGCCTCAACTTTCTCATCTGTAATATGGCGATAATAGCACCCACCTTCCAGGGCTGTTGTGAGGATAAAATGAAATAATAATTGTAAAGGACTTAGTATCATGCTTGGTAAATAGTAAGAACCATGTAGCTATTGGTAGCTATTACTGTCATCATTATTATCAGCTATTATTTAAGTAACTTGTAAGTTAACAATTTAAGTAACAGATAAGTAATTTAAGTAATTTAAGTAACAGATAAGAGGGATCTTAGGTGGGACTGAATACTAGTCTTTTAGAGCCCAAGTCCAGTGCCATATTTGTAATCAATGTAGTAAACAACAAAAGGTTTTTATTTCAGTTTCAATCCAGTATTGCTTTTTGGTGGATGAATCATCTGAGGAATATTTGACAGATGTCATTCAATTATCTTCATTTGTTGAATGTTCTCCACTTTTTTTTCAAAGTGTTTTTTGAGAATGGCAGAATATAACAGCATCACAAATTTCTAGTGGCTTTTCTTATAGAAAGTGTATATTTGTGTGCTTTTTGAGCCTGGTTTTTGCCAGATTGTTGTTTCAGACAGAGCACAAGTGTTATCAAGTCAAATAAACAAATATTTCTCCAGTGCCTCCTACATATGCAAGACTTTGTGCTATGGAGGGGATCAAATCAGAATAAGGCTTGTGTTGTGCCTTCCAGGATCTTACTATATAGAGGAGGGAGAGGAATAAAAACATGAAAAAGCAGATGCTATAACACATAATTGAAATCAATACTCATAATAATAACTGACATATATGTAAATATAAACACACACATATGTATATGTGTGTTTTGTATATACATAAAGGTATATATGTATATATGAGTGCATATATATAAGCATGTGAATTTTTAATTCATTTATGGAACTATGAAATGGGACAGGCATGCCTGATTCTTTAGCTACTCCCCAGGAAAAACAAAACAAAATAAAACATGATAGAGTGACTACTAATGCCGCAATCACACTTTAACAAGGCATAGAAAGTACAGAGCCAGTATAGGGAGGAGGTATGGAGGCATGGGGATGAGGATGGGGTGGGAGAGGCAAAGAAGGGAAATGCATAAATCCTGTAACCATGGATTAGAGTTGGGAGCACCCGGTAACATGGACCTACATGGAAATAGAAGATTACTTGGGGGTTAGGAGTTTGGGATCTCATTTTTATAGAGTTTTGGTGGTGGACAAACTAACTCTTATCTGTGTCACCTTGGGGTCAGCTCATTAACATATTCACATTCTCTGAAAAAAACCTTAAAAGTTAAACTATCCATGTTGTCTCAAAAATATCAGCAATGTTTGGTGTTCTTCTGGTCTTACCGTGAATACCTGCAGCTTATCTAAGATTAACATATATAGGAGCAAAAGGCCCTAACCTCAGGGCCTAGATGGATTCCCTTGATTTAACACATATTCTCAGGATGTGAATTTTGGTTAATATATGATACAGTTTGCAAATTATGCTCCTTTGTTCTCTAGGATGGTCTGTATGTGACTTCTAGGTTCCCCATTGCAATCTTACTTCCTGCTAGTATTATAAACTTACTATACTAACTAGAAGGGGGTGGGGGGAGGTGGTGGTCAGGGAGACCAGAACAAGATACAATTTTAAAATGGTTGTTTTCAAGTTTGTAAATGGCTTACCATATATTGTGCCATTTGAGTCACACAACTGACAAATTTGTATTATATATACTTTATTTCTATTTTATCAGTGAGAAAATTGAGTCTCAGAGAATTTAAGAGACCAGAAACATGATTTCATCAATGTGGCCACTCAATCCATGAAAGCAGAGAGGTTACTAAGTGATGGAGGAAAGGGGAGAACCTGGAAATGGCAATGGGGAGCAAGGGGTATTTCAACTTCTTCACCTCAACCAATGAACCAAAGAGAATGAGTGAAGGTACAGTTAGTTTGGAAAGTTGGTCAGGGAGGCTGTGCCATTGGCAAGGGAGGGGGTAGAGGGGACTGAAGTCAGATTTCATTAATGGCTAGTAGGTGGAAGGAGTGGGACAGGAAATGATTTAAGATGAAGGGAAGTTTGTTGCCTGTGGGACAGGTATTTGCACAATGAAAGGGTTGGGTGGAGTTAGTTTGCAACTTGGGGGTGGGAAGATTGAGGAAAATGGAAATGAGTGTCAAACCAAGAACCAACTAATGGATCAATGGACAAGCATTCACTGAACTCTTACTATGTGCTAGACACTGTGTTTAGCTCCAGGGATGCAAAAATATAAGTAAGCTAGTCCCCAGTAGTTGTCATTAAAGGGTACGGATGTCCAAATTACAGAAACAGACATACACACACACAACTTTTAAAAACGCCAATTATCATTGATTATATGAAAGAGACTTAAAGTTGCTAATTATCAAACAAATGCAAGTTGATACAACTCTTAGGTTTTACCTCACAAATCAAATTGGAAAAGATGTTAATAGAATAGTGATTGTTAGAGGGGCTGATGGAAGGTGTGAATTGGTCCAATCATACTAGAAAACAATTTGGATTTATATAAGAAAAGTTACTAAATTATTAGCCTTTGACCAAGTGGTCCCACTACTAGACACATATCTTCAAGTGGTTAAAAAACAGAAAATTTTCATATTTGCCAAAATATTCACAAAAACTATTTTTCTTCTTGCTAAAAAAATAGCTAGAAAGAATATGCGTATCATCAATTGGGGAAAGACAGAAAAAATTGTGGAATATGAATGTAATAGAATTCTACCACCTACTAGGATGTGATGAATATGAAGAGTTCAGCAAAAGTTGGTGAAACATATGAATTGATACGGAGTGGAGTTAGGAGAATCAGAAGAGTAATACAAAAGGGCTAAAATCATCTAAATGAAAACAACACTAAAAGACAGTTAAATTCAGATTAGTTTCCATGACTCATCTTTGTTCCAGAAAATAGATAATATTCTCAAATAGTTCTCATCTATGGAGAGCTGAGGATGATAAGTGTGGAATTTTGTATTTGCTGTCATAAAACTTGTTTTTTTTTTTCAGTTTGTTTTGCTTAATCTTTTTTGTTTGTTTCTTACAATGGATGGATTAAATAGGGATGAGTTGTATTGGGATACATCAGGTGTAGAAGATAAAAGGCATCCATAAATCCTTTAAAAAAGGAATCTTCCATGACTTGGGCTACTGAATTTCTGTTCTTAAATTCATCTTATGGAAGTCTTTTTGCAGAAACTCAAGGGATAAATAATCTTTTCTGTCCCTAAGATTCAAAAGCTTATTTTGACTCAGTCTGCTATTACGGGGCGAATCCAATATGTACTAAACAGCACATTTTTATTTCTTTGTAAGAATTTCATTCCAAAAGTATTTGCAGACATGATGACATTCTCTTTTTGACACATTAATGCCAGTTGTGTGTTAATTTTGATGTTTTCATCCTTTTGAGTCATTTAATTAATTACTTCCCCTAATTTAATTAAATGTGTACTGTCATAAGACTAATTATATAACATCACTGAATGATCTAATCTATTGAATTGCTTTAAAATGATTTCTTGTTTTTTGCTTCATTTTGCCTGGGAAGGAAAAACATGTTGAGGAAAAGACATGAATAGCTCAGCATATGGAAATGATACCATATTTTCTTCATTTGAGCAACAGGTTGACTGTATTGGCCTCATGAGTAGATTATCATCTCAGATCTCTGTTCCATCCATAGTTTCCCTCTAAAGTATCCCATAGAAGGACAGGTTTATAGGTAGTATAGAGAGGTCAAAAAATGCTTCTAAGAAGTTTCATTACAAGAAATAGATGGTGCTATATTTGCTCTTTACTTCCCAACTCCATTTATTCTTGACTTTCTGGGACCATTTGTTCTCTCTTTCTCTAAGAGGCATAGCAGGATCATGCCATCCAGCCCCATCCTGTACTGTATTCCTCGGTCTCTCAAGAATCTCTATTCATAAAATCCTAATGCAATATGGTAGGTAGCTCTCTTTTTCACATGCATATTTATTAAAGCTTCAAGTTATTATAGGCATTTTGTATTCATCTGCCCTCTGGATTCTGATTATGGCCTTTTTCTTCTTTCATTCCCCTGCCTTCTCCAAGTTTACTTTAGTCCTAGATAATTTGTAATCATTCCTTAGAATGTTGCTACATTTCCTATATTTCCAAGGAAGCATTGAGTAGGGGACAACAGGGCAATTCTCCTAGCTTCCTTTCCTAATTATCTGATTAGGGGCAGGTCATTTATCCTGTCAGAGCCTTGGTTTCCTCATCTGTGTAAACAGTTGTTGCATGGAACATATGCAGAGCTATTTTCCAGGATTCCTGCTGGCCACATTTGACTCAGTGCCTGAGTGCTTTGGAGGTGATGAAACATCTGGCTTCTTACCATAAATCTGTTCCATTGCATACTTTGGAGATGTCAAAGTCATTTCTTTATTGGCCACTGAGCAGGAAAAAATGATGATTTAATGTATCTTTAAGTAGGGAGTGATTTTCCCCCTGACCTTCTCTTCCTTTTACCCTCCATTTGGTATCATGTTGCTTTGAGACTTCCCCTATGAGGTGATGGACAGGGCAGCTTGTCCTATTCCTCACCCTAGCTGCCATGCGGCCATGAATATATGGCTGTGAAAGCCAGTATCTGCCTTGGCAAGCATAATCCTGGGTTTTGGGATGCCTTTTCTGGAAGTATCAATCCTAAGACTCACATGTGCAGGCTTGGATGTTACCTTGTGAATTGAATATTGGCACTCCTTGAATTCTTGGGTTTGAACTGACTGGTAGCAAGTCAAGTCAATAAAATAAGTATTTGTTAAGTGACTACTATATGCCAGGTACTATGCTAATTACTGCGGACACAAAAGGAAGACAAAAAATAGTTTCTGTCTCCATAGTTCACAATATAATCAGGAAGACGGTATTCAAACAATTATGTACAAACAAGATATATACAGGATAAATCAGAGATAATCTGAAAGGGAAGCTGCTAACATACAGGAGAATTTGGAAAGGCTTCTTATAGAAAATGGGATTTTATGTTAAGTTTTAAGGAATCTGAGAGGTAGACATGAAGAGGGAGAGAATTCCAGGCATGGGGTATAGCCAGTGAAAATGCCCAGTGTAAGAGATGGAGTGTCTTATGTGAGCAAGGGGAGGCAGACGTCAGAGGATCATAAAGTACATGGAGGGGGAGTAAAATGTAAGTATGCTTCTACTCCCTCCTTTTGGGAGACCCCAGACATGAGCAAAAACCTAAGCCTTAACTCTTAGCCTCAGGGTACCAGGGTGTATCAGTTTGGCCAAATAGTATGAAAAAACTCTGACCCTTCTTCTAGGTGGTCAGGCTACCCTTGGATTCAACCTAACACCAATCATTTGTTTGGATTCAGAGCAGAAGGACTGCCTAGTGGAAAGAGAATGGACACCATAACAGCTGTAATAAGCACATAGGTGGCTATCTAAATGGTGTGATGTTAGAGAAATCACTGTCCAAAAATTTGCATCCTACTTTTTCTTCCATACCGTCTGATAGTCTACCAGCACAGATGAATTCTTTAAGTTTAAGGTGCTGGATCTTGCAGAGGTTTCTGCTAAAAGGCAGATATCCCCAAAGGAGGCCTAACACAATAAGTCATATAAACTCAATGCTTTAGTATGACTCAGTTTATTCATTCCCTTCCTAATGTGACAGTGGGAATGAGACACAGCACAGGTAAGTTTTGATAGGAGGAGGGGCGGGGAGAGAAAGGGCAGAACAAGGAGCACTGCATGAGGGAGATAGGAAGGTAAGGGCAAACATGGGGGCCTTGGGTAGCCCATAAAAGGACTCATCCCTATTTTGGAGGAGACACAGAAGGGGAGGTGGGAGTTGATGAAAGACAAACTTTGTCTACTTTGCAATTTTGCCTAGAGTCTCCTCTGCCTGTTTAGGTCTTAGGTCTCTCATCTTGCTTAACTGGAACTCATGTTGGTCCTGGGGCCATCCCATGAATTGAGGTACGTAGTCATCTTGAGTTCTAGCTATGGGCCTGTTTGAGTCTGAAGGTCTCCCCTTCCCTTCTCTCCCTGAAATTCTACTAAGTAGGGTAAGACCTCAATGGCATAAAATATTTAAGAATGTTCAAAGAGACAATAATTTCATTATTCTTCAGGGATTTAGGGCTGCTTTGGACTATTGCAGCATCCTGTTAGATCCAGAGATAGGTTTTCTTTTTTCAGAATGAAATGGTTTTAATACCTGCACATCCTTAAGTCCTACCCTCTACTTTGGGTCTAATCAGATCATTTATTCTTCTCTTCCTTCTTGCAAGAGTCTCTACAGTCCACCATATAGGAACTCCCATGGGCTAGAGGTTTTATATCTTCTGCATTTCTAGTTTTATTAGTGTGTGTGTGTGTGTGTGTGTGTGTGTGTTGCCACAGTTTTAGCTGAAGGAGATACAATTCTGTTAATAGCAGAAAGTGATCACCTCAAAACTGTTATGTGACTTCACCAAATCTACTATTTTGGCTGGAGATTAGTGGATGAATGATGTGCCTGCTTCCAGCTATGAGGTAATGAGGTGTTAGTTGACAATTACAAGATAGCCATGAAATGGCCGCTCAAGTAAGTAAGCTCCTAACGTCTGGGATGATACTATCTCCATAATATCTGTCTCATCTATTCTCTTTCTCTCCACTCACATGGTCACCATCCTAGTTCAAACCTTTATGGGACATCACCTAGATTATTTTTATAGATACTTAATTGCTTTCCATGCTTGTAGTCTCCCTCTCCAGTTCATCCACTACACAAAATAACCTTCCTTAGGCACGAGTCTGACCATGCCCTTCTGTTGCTTTATAACATTCAATGGCTTCCTTTCTCCCACCAGACAATTAAAAAAAACATGGACACCTTCTATTAACAGAAGTAACTACTCCCCACCAACCCCAAAATATAGTTCTCTGAAAACATGTTTGAGTAGGCTATAAGTACTGGGCAGTTTAATTCACGTAGGAGCAGTAAATGTGAGAAAAGGGAATTAGGCAGTAACACGTATTGAAGGCATACTAGGTTTATCTCAAATTATAAGGAATAGATCTTCTATGACTCACTTGAATTATTTTTATTGAATTCCATCAAATGTGTAATAATTAGAGCATTTATAATAATACCTTCTCATTTCTTCTTCCTGCTAAACTGTCAAAATTACTATGATTCATCTTCTCCAGTAGCCTTTCCTCTGCTGGTCGCTGGGCAAGGCTGTCCCATTTACCAACAACTAAGTTGCTTATGGATGGTTTCAAAACATGTGATTCTTAGCACCATATTCCTTCTTTCTCCAATTTTCTGTCATTGCTGAGACAGAAGAGGATAGCACAGGATTGAGAGCCATTTTGTATTTTTTTCATAGGTTCCATGGCCAAAGAATTTACTACAAGTGGTCAACCAGTGATGAGTTTTTCTGTACTGAACTCTGCTGGTCCCTGGAAAGCAAACATAATCTGTTACCATGATTGGATTCACTGCTTTTTCAGCAAGGTAAAATTCATCAGAGGACTGGTCCATGGGCATAGCCTTTGAGACTCTTGGGTCACCTTAGTGCCATTTTGAAGTTGTTTTTTTTTTTTTTAAAGAACTATAAGTCTAGTCATTCTTAGTGATGAAACAACTTTGAATATTCCTATCTTGGTTGTTAAGCTTGCTTCTGACTTTCGCCTTAGGAAGGCGGGAGGGCAGGAGAAATACTTTAATGGAAGATTCCAGAGAATTTGCTTTCCAGCCTCATCTTGCCATAATGCTGAGGTATTAAATGGAAAGAACAAATGCAAGACTGTTTCAAGATAAATGTGCTTGTATCTCCTTCCAGCACCCTGCTGAGCCTCTGTGTTGCTGAGAGCATGGGAGGAGGCTTATATAACATCACTCCCCGAGCTGTGATTTTAATCCTTCGTGTTGGGAGTGAAGTCAGAAGAGGCAGCTTCAAAACTCCTGACTTTTCATTTCAAATCTACATCAGAAACTTAGTTCTAAGGGATGAATTCAACACTCCCACTTCTGGTCAGTACATCCTAGGTTGCCAAACCTGCTTTTGCTTGGAAAACTTAACTGGATTTAGCTCATGCCAAATTAGGTGGGTTCTCCTGCTATGACTTTCCAAATGAGGACCATAGAAGGGCAATCCATCAAAAACCCCTTCCACCTTCTTCCTGTCTTGGGGTAAAAGAACCTGTTCTTATGCCTCAGTGGTGGTGTTCATGAACCTCACACTTTTCTACTGATGAAAATTTAAGCAGCCTAAATCTTTTTCTACAAATTACCAGGTCATTTAAAAATAAATTGGGCTCATTTTAATCTAATTCCTAATGCACAACTGCCTGGGGAGTTATTTTCAGCTTCGTTTGTGGCCATTTGCAATTATCATGCTCCTTTTAAAGAAAAGAAAAGTAACAGGGCTATATTTTATGTGAATTACCAATGATCTTTGAGAAGAACTCATATTTAAGCCAAGTAATGGGAAGAATGAAAGGCAGAATGGATAATAATGCAGACTTGAAAAAAACCCAGTGAAAATAGAAAGAAGTATTGATTGGGTGAAGTTAAAAAAACAAAAACCTAATACTCTTCATTGCATAGGTCACAGAGGGATCAGGATCACAGATTAAAATGGATCTATTTGAAATAATAATCCAGAGAATGTAAATGTTTGGGAATGAATCAGATGACCTCTGAGGTCCCTTTCACCCCTAAAATTCAGAGACTGGTGGAAATTTTCTTTTTGAATGTGTCTGATTTCAAAAGTACAAGAGTTCTTTACCCTGTTTCTATAAATAACCTCTGTAATGCTACCATTGATTAAACCAGAGGAAAAAGCTTTGACTCACAATTGTCAAATTACAGATTCAGAATTGATGCCTTACAACCCTAAGCACTGAACATTATGAGAGTGGGAATTACGGAAATCTGTTCCATCAGCTCAAATAGAAACATCCATATTGAATATTCCGTGTTGTTATTGTTAGGTTAACGAGTTCAGAAAGCTGAGCTATGTCCTGGATTTGTCAGGATGATATTAGGTAATTTTTTCCTTTTTCACCAACAAATTCCACTGTGTCATTCTCCCACTCTGAAATTTTAATGGTACCTTCTAATTTCCCCTCAAATTGAGAGAGAACAGAAGGATCTACATGTTTAAAATAATATTGACATATGAGTTAACTTTCTGCAAACATGGAAAAAGGGTAATTATCAAGCATATGTCTGACTCAAAATTAGTTTATAAAATTATAGAATGCATTTAAGAAGGAAAATATCTGTTTCTTGTCATATATCTAGATGTCTAAACTGTAACAAGTTTATCCTGCAATAAATCATAGATGATTGTGGATGGATTCTTTTTCTTTGGAAACTACAACTCAACTTGCTAGCTTCTCAGTGTTTGCCTGAGGCATAGGGAGGTAAAGAAAGTCATTCTAGATCTGGGCTTCTTAAACTTTTTCCATTCAAGATCCCTTCTTAAACTGTGGGTTGTGACCCCCACAGTTTAAGAAAATCTGTTCTAGATCACCCAGAAGCAGTGGTGGAACTTTAGACTTCTGATTTTTAATCTATTTTTGTCTGAACTAAACTGGGCTTAGACATGGTTATGTTTCAAAGCTTGTGCTAAGCAGCACATACATTTTCTTTTATCCTTTAGTATTTATTCTTCCTTTACAATTTAATTCAATCTAGGCAAAATAGTCCTGGGAAGTGATAACTGTTGGAGTTGGGAAGCTAAAAGTAGCAGATCAATGACTCATTCACAGCTGGACAATGTCTATAAGGGAGGTTAGATTCACCACCTGAGTCACCTCAACTCTTCCCTCTCCTTCACTCCATCCCCCTAATCATCAGTTGCCAAATTGTATTGATTCTGCCTTCACAGCATCTCTCACATCTGTTCTTTTCCCTTTGTCAACAGTGCAACAACCTAAGAACCCTTGGGTCTTGCCATCTGCTCTACTGTTGCATTCTAAAGTATACAGGAGCTTTTCATTAGCCTCGTAGCTGAGCTGTCCTATAGATGTTGTCTTACTCAAAATGTGAACTTTTAGAGTGCAGGGATTGTCTGGCTTCCTATGTGTATTTCAAAAGCCTGTCATAGTGTTTGACACATAGGAAGTACTTAAAAAATACTTTTCTATTCCATTCCATTTCACTCTAATGAATACCCTAGTTCAAGCCTTCATCACTCTCCCCTGGAGTATTACATTGGTCTCTTAATAGGTCTTACTGCTTCCAGTCCTTCCCCTCTCTTATCTATCTTCTCTTTTCTATCTATCCCTTACACAGCTGCCAAGCTGACATGCCTACAGCACAGGTCTGATGCTCACAAAAGCTTCATTGCCTCTGATATAAAATGGCAACTCCACTGTCTGGCATTCAAAGCTCTTCAAAACTTGGCTCTAATCTTACTTTTCAGTTATATTATACATATTCTACATGTTTATACTCCAGTCAAACTGGTCTCTTTGTCATTCCTTATTCATGATAATCTCACTTGGATCCATATCTTTGCAAAGCTGTCTCCTGTTCCTAGAATGTCCTCCTTCAAACCTCAGGCTCTTGGAATCCCTGGAATCTTTCAAGGTTCAGCTCAGGCACAACCTCTTATCTGAGGTCTTCTCTGAATCCTTCAGAGAGCTCAGCTGGACCTCTAATACCCCTTTCCCTCCCATTATGGTATAGGATATTCCCTAAGTCTTAGTTCATCTGTAAAAATTAAACTGCACTAAGACTTTTGGGATGCACTGTATTCATAAACTTATCCTTATGGCTGAAAAAGTACTGCTTAATGTACAGGTCAACTGACTGCCTTCTGGTGGTGGGGGCTCAGTTTGGAGCCCAGTAGAGCATAATAATATTTAATTCAATTCAATTCAATATAGCTAGCATTTCTATAGTGCTTCAAGGTTTGCAAAGATCTTTGCAAATATGATCTCATTTGATCCTCACAACACCAGTAAGTAGGTGCTATTACTATCTTCATTTTATAGGTGAGAAAACTAAGGCAGATAGAGGTGTCATACTGCTGGTGTCACCTACTATGTGTCCAGCACTGTGTGAGGCTCTGGAGGTGCAATGACAAAAATTAAACAATTCCTGCTCTCAGTGAGCTTGGAAGAAAAAAAACGCACAGCTTCCTGGTTTATACCCTCATTGCCTTATGCCTGGACTATAATAATAGTCTTTTGATTGGTCTCTCTGCTTAAATGATCTCTCCATTCCAGTCTGTCCTCTACTCAGTTGTCAAACTAATCTTCCTAAAGTATAGGTCTGGCCATATCACCCCCTTACACAGTAGACTCCAGTGGCTCCCTATGACCCACAGGATCAAATAGAAAATCCTGTTTGGCATTTGAAGTCCTTCATAACCTGGTTTCCTTCTAACTTCCCGGCCTTCTTAAACCTTACTCCCACATACTATGAGATGCAGTGACACTGGCTTCCATGCTATTCCTAGCGTAAGGCAATTTATCTCCTGCTCTTTACATTTTCACTGGCTGTTTCCATGCCTGTATTTCTCCCCCTCCTCATATCTGTCTCCTGTCTTACTTGACTTTCTTCAAGTCCCAATTGAAATTACATCTTCAACAAGAAGCCTTTCTCTGTTTTCCTTAGTGTTGGTGCCTTTCCTCTGTTGACTACCCCAATTTATCCAAATCTCTATCTTGTACGTACATAATTATTGGCACATTGTCTCCTCCTTTAGTTGGTGACATCATTAAGAACAGGGACTGTCTTTTACCTTTCTTTGTATCCCCGGGTTTGCAACAGTGCTGACTGTTCAGTTGTTTCAGTCACATCTGACCCTTTATGACCCAATCTGAGTTTTTTTTTTTTTTTGGTAAAGATACTGTAGTGGTTTGGCATTTCCTTCTCCAGTCCATTTTACAGATGATCAACTAAGGCAAACAAGGTTAAGTGACTTGCCCAATGTCATAGAACTAGTAAGTGTCTGAGGCCAGATTTGAATTCAGGAAGATGAGTCTTCCTGATTTCAGGCCCAGAATTCCATCCACTGTGCCACCTAGCTGCCTCTCATAGTAGGTGCTGAATAAATGCTTGTTGACTGAAGTACACAAATAGTATTCTATAAAATATGCACAGAGTAACTAGAAAGTGATTTGAGGAGGTACTAGTAACTGAAGAGATGTCATGAAAGAACAAAGGCAAGCAGTGATACTGGCGTTGTCTTGAAGTGAGCTCTTTATTCCAAGAGGTAGGGGTGAGGAGAAGAACATTGTAGATACTGGAATTACTTATCCAAAGGTTCAGAGGTGCCTTTGCCATAGATGGGAAACAGCAAATAGGCAGGTTTGGTTTGGCTGGCATGTAGGGCACATAAAAGAGAATAAAATGAAATCAGTCTAGAAGGCTAGGTAAGATTATGAAGTGCTTTAAAGCAATTTGAATTTTATCTAGAGGTCATGGAGGGTCAGTCAAGATTCTTGAGCAGAAGAGTAATGTGATCAGGCCTATATTTTAGGAATACCAACTTGGAAGCTGTGGAGAATGAATTGGAGAAAAGAGCAGACTTTAGAAGGGATGCCAATTAAGAGGTTGTTGCAGTAGTCCAGATGAAAAGTGATGAGGGCTTGAAGGAGGATGATAACAACCATGTTGAGTAGAGAAAATGGGAGAAGATACTGTGTAGATAGAATATACAAGGCTTGACAATCAATTGTCTATTGGAAAGAAGAGGGAGAGAGAAGAGGTGAGGCTGATTCTAAGATTATGAACATGAGAGGCAAAAAGGATGGTAGGACTCTTAAGAGAAAGAGGGAAGTTAGGAAGATGGAAGGATTTGGGGAGGAAGAGAATTAGCTCATTTTGGACACATTGAATTTGAGATACCCATGGAACACCCCATCAATTCTAATTTTAAAATTATACCTTGATTCCCACTGACCACTCTAATCCCCTTTAAAAATGAGTTATGTGGAGAGTTTTTTTTCTCACAAATGATCACCTTCTTGCTCTCTCCTATAATTCCTTTTATCAGAGGGAATTGAAAGTCCACTCATTAAGCTAGCAGCTGAAGTCCTGTTGGACAGTGTTGAGAAGGACTTGCAAGACAGAATCAAAATCTGAGTGACCTTGGAGAGAGACTAATTCAAACCAACATCAAATGGAGAAGGAAAAAAATGACAAACAAAAGGACAGTTAGTGACCAGAGATAAAAGGTGACAAGAGCATGTAGGTATCTCAGTTGACTTTACTGAATGAGCTTTCAATCTGAATGGAAAACGTTGCTGTTCCCACATAATCCTATCCTGCTTTGAGGAAGTGTCTTTGCCCAGAGACCTTAATGCAGGCTCCACTGCCAAGGTGGCTCTGGAATTAGCTTCTCACTATCTCCTTTCCTTTGTATTTTTCCAGGCCTGCTACTGAGTGCCAGATAAAAAATAATAATCGATAATATTTTTCAGAGGACAACTGGCCTGTGCAGATTGCCCTGGGCCATATGATCTAGAATTATGACTAAAGTGGTCATGAGATCATAGATTTAGAAGTGGAAGGGATCTTGCAGCTCATCTAAGGGGTAGTGTGGTGTAGTGGCAAAGCTGGTTAGACCTAGAGGCAGAGCCATTGCTTGAAACTCTGATCATTCTAGTTACTACCTGTGTGGCCTTGGGTAAGTCACTAAACCTCTATTAGCCTAGTTTTCTTATCTGCAAAACAAGGGAGTTTGCTTAAATCACCTGTGTAGTCCATCCCTCCCAGCCCTAAATCTATGTCATAGGGTTATGGATCTGGAAGAGACTGCAGAGGGCATGTAGTCCAATACTTTCATTTTACAGATGAGAAAACTGAGGCCCAGAGGGACAAAATGAGTTCAATGACTTAGATAGAGGTAAAGGTCCAGGGTTTTCCCCTGGGGTGATAGCTTCACTCTTAGCACAAGAAAAGGAGGCAGGGAATCAATAGTTCCATGTGCCCAATCTACATCCAGATCTAAGCTTTCCTTTGTTAGGTAGCTCCCCATCTTTACCAGCCACTGGCACCCAGTCTGTTATTAATTTAATTTAACAAACGTTCCTTGACTACCTACTTCCACTTCCCAGAATTTGTTTAGCTTAGAATTTGCCCTTCATATTTTACACCTTTCTTCTCTTGGGATTTCAATATAGAATCAGGGAAGTTGGCTTTCAACCTGGCTTTGCTGCTTTTTACTTGTGTGACCTTAGTCAAGGAAACACTATGCATTCATTAAGCACCTATGCTGTACCAGGCACTGTGTCAGGCACTGGGGACATGACAAAAATAAAAGAGTCCCTGCCCTCAAGGAGTTTACATTCTCTTAGGAGAGAAAACATGTACACAGATGAGTATACAGTATATAAACTACAAACAAAATAAATACAAGGTAATTGGGAGGAAGGAGACACTGAAGGACTAAACATGGAAGTGTTCTTTCCACACCAAATAGGGGTTGTGAAACAGAGGAGGATTCAAAACTGAAGTTCTTATCAATGTATCCAACAGTTTCATGTCTAGTTCCAAGCACATTCGAGAATATAGAGAGATGCATGTTTACGCAGCAAATCTGTAAAGGCCTCATCATCTACCCTTTCTGGGCCTCAGTTTTCTCATAAAGAAAATAAAGACTTTGGATTAGTTGAGGGAGCTGGACTATATCCCTTTTATTTCTCAATCCGTTACTCCGATATCTTGTTTTCCTATCTCTCCTGTGAGTGGGATTTCTTGCCAATCCTATCTTTCCTTTCAGAGAGAGCCCCTTGCTCTTGGGTTCTGATTGTCTCAACTGGACGTCAATTCCTAGGATGTCAGATCACATCAGAAAACTTCTAAAAATGGCAGACCACTGTTGCTTTTTCTGTCACCACACCTTTTCTATTTAAATTAATCTAGCTATGTGACCATGTTCAAGTCACTAACTTGCATATGTATATTTGCAACCTTCACTCTCTGTCAGCTCCAGAAATGGATGAACTAGAAGATATCCTGGTAGTAAAATGAAGTAATAGGACATCTATTTTATTTGCCTAGCTTAATTTCTCTGAGAATGAGTTTCTTGATCTTTAAAATGTGGACAATGATACTTGAAGCTTCCTCATTTTGTAGACAAAGAATCTGAGACCCAAGGATGTTAAATGATTTTCATCAAAGCCATGCAGTAGGTAAACATTAAAGGTAAGGTTTGAACCTTTGACTTTGGATCCATTGTTCTTTCCTCTCTACCATGGCTATTTCTACTCAACATGGCTATGATCAGGAAGGCATTTTGAAGACTGGAAAATACCATACAAGCCTAAGTTGTAATTGTTGCTAGGATAGTTCTAGCCCAGGCAGGATGGAAGCAGCTGTCTATGGCATCCAGGAGATCCACATCTCTGTGTGACAACTTCTAGTTTAAAATACTTGATGACAATTTCCCTACTCTGTTTAGCAAGGGGGAGAAGAGCCATGGAGTCAGAAGTCTCTGTTTTCCTAGAGACAGATGTACTGTGGATTTTAGGTAAGTGGTTTCCTTAGCAACAGCATCCACCTGCTTTCTTGGGCCCCTCTGCATCTCTTAGTAGTCATGGATGGTACTATCAGACGATGCAAAGTATTTAAGCCAAGAATAAACATGGAAGTATTGCTTCCACACCAAATGGGGTTTGAGAAACAGATGAGGATTCAAAGCTGAGATTCTTATTAATGTTTTTAAAAGTTTCTTGTCTATTTCCAAGTACGTTCCAGAATACCAGCATATAGAGAGGTAGAGATACATGGTTAGGCAGCAAATCCATAAATAGCAAGTTGTTCCAGAGCAGGCACAATAAATTATAATATTTTAAAAATCTGCGCAATTTATTTGTAACCCTGTAATGTTCCTATTATGCTAAGAAGAGTCTGCGCTGTCTGGGGTATGGAGCTGGAAGGAGTCAGAACACATTGCTTCCCGTTGGTATTCTGATCAGCCAAAAGTCAGCTCCCTTCCTATGTTTAGTGCTGAGCAGAGATTCACCTAAAAGAATAGTGAGAGCCCAACCTCAGTAGCATATTTCTCTTCCAACTTTGCTGGCTCTCTTTGGAATTGAGACAGTGATTGTGAGATTTCTGGGCTTTGTACCTTTAAATTCTATGTTGTAAATTTTTTTAAGGTGAACTTTGCAAATATATATGCAATTGGCAAACGTATATGTCAACCCCAGAAATGGGTAAACTAGAAGATTACCCTGGTAGTAAAATGGAGTAAGTAATAGGCCATCTTTTTTACTTGCCTAACTTGCAATATCATTCTTATCTGTGCTGGAAAAGACTATTTGAGGAGTAGCCTTATTTAATAAGATAAGGTCTGTAAAGCACTTTGAAACTTCAAGATATTTTATAAATGTGACTGTTGTTATGACTGCTACAATTGTTGTTGTTACTGTTGTTGTTATGACTAGACACATCACGGAATTTCAGTTGCACCAATATACACTGAAGAGAAAAGTCAGGTGTCTAAGGCACTTGGAGTATCAATGGGAAGTCAAAGAAGGGCCTTAGAAAGGATCAAGTCCAAGCTTGTCATTTTGCAGAGAAGTAAACTGAGGCAGCTAGGTGGTGCAGTGGATAGAATGTCAGGCCTGGAGTCAGGAAGACCTGAGTTCAAATCTGGCCTCACATAGTTACTCGTTGTATGACCCTGGGCACACTTAACCCTGATTGCCTTAGTTTTCTCACCTGTAAAATGAGCTGGAGAAGGAAATGGCAAACCACTCCATTATCTCTGACAAGAAAACCCCAAATGGAGTCATGAAGAGTAGGACACAACTGAAGCAACTGAATGACATCAACAACAAAGCAGAGGCTTGTATTGCCCACACAGCTAGTTAGGGAAAGAGCTGGCACAGTCTACAACTGGAATGTTGTGTTTAGATTTTGATACCGTATTTTAAGAAGAAAATTGACAAGGGAAAAGTTGAGAGGGCAACTGGGATGGTGAAAAGTATCAGGTGTTCCATAAAGGAGGACCAGGTGAAAAAACTCATGATGTTTAGCCTATAAGTGACTGATACAAATCACAGTCAAACCTTGACACACCAGTGAGAACCATCCTCGCCTATGGACTTATCCAGGTTTCTATCCTTATAGTTCTACCCTAAGGGTTTGGCTTCATAGAATCATGGGACCCGATAAGGGACTCTGGAGGTCAGGGAGTCCAACCCTTTCACTTCACACACCTCAAAAGGCCCGGTGACTTGTTCAGGATTACTCAGCTAGTATCTTAGCTGAGCTACTAGTTACTAGCTGAGGCAAGATTCAGACCCTGACTTCAAATCTAGCATACTACACTGACTCCATGCACAAGGGAAACAAACTTGGGGCTGCTGCCCCATTTCCCATCAGCCTTTCACTGTCCTAAATTACCAATGATCTCTTAATTGCCAAATCCAATGGTGTTTTCTCAAGCTTTATCCTTCTTAACCCTTTTCTGCAACTTTAGACACAACCGATCAACCTCTTCTCCTGGATGCTGTCCCCTCCCTAGTTTTTTGTGACTGCTCTCTTATGGTTCTCCTTCTTTTCTTACTGTTTCCTCTCTATCTCCTTTTCTTTTCTTTTCTTTTTTTTTGTGAGGCAATCAGGGTTAAGTGACTTGCCCAAGGTTCCACAGCTAGTACGGTCTGAGGCCGGATTTGAACTCAGGTCCTCCTGACTTCAGGGCCGGTCCTCTATCCACTCTATCTCCTTTTCTAGCTCTTCATCCAGGTCACTCCCACCAACTGCGGATGAGCCTTAAAGGTCTTTTTCCCTTGTCCTTCTATATCATTTTGCTTGTTGATTTCATTAGCTCCCTTGGGTTCAATGATCAGCACTATAAAGACATACTTAGAAGGGCAACTAAGTGGCGCAGTAGATAGAGCTCTGGCCTTGGAGTCGGGAGGACCTGAGTTCAGATCCGACCTCAGACACATGACACTTACTAGCTGTATGACCCTGGGCAAGTTGCTTAACCCTGATTGCCTCACCAAAAAAAGCAAATAAAGAAAGGAAGGAAGAAAGAAAGAAAGATGTACTTATCCAGCACCAAAATCTTTGCCAAGCTATAGTCATACATCTCCAACTGCCTCATGGACATCTTGGACTGGATCTCAGGTCAAGGCATCTCATCCTTAACATGCATGAAACATAACTCATCTTCTTTCCCCACAAACCCCACCTTCTTCCCCATTTTGCTCTTCTAGCCAAGGGGACTACTGTCCACCATGTCACCCAGACTCACAACTTCCGCATCACCTCTTTTATGCTCCCCTCGTATTCAAACTCTTACCAAGTTTTGTTATTTCCACTTTATAACACTTCTTGTAGATGTGCCTGACTTTTCATTTGCCCAGCCACATCCTTAGCACAGGTCCTCATCATCTCATGCCTAGACCAGTGTCGGAGCCTTTTTGTTGGTCTTTCTGCCTCAAAACCCTTCCCATCTAATTCATTTTCCACTCAGCCACCAATGTGATTTTCTTAAAGTATAGGTCTGAGCAGATCACTCAAGAGGCTCCAGCCCTTTACAACCTGGCATTTCCTACCTTTCCAGTTTTCTTACATTTAACATCCTTCCAGTGACATTAACCTTCTTGATAACCCTTGAGCACAACGTTCCATCTGTTGCCTTTTTTTTTTTTTTACTAGCTGCCTTCCTATGACAGATATACTGTCTTCTCACCTCTGCCTCTTGACTTCCTTCAAAATTCAGCTTAAATCTGCCTTCTGCAGGAAGCTTTTTTTGGTCTCCTCTCCAGTACCCCTCCATACTGATAGTGCCTTCCCACTGAAACAATCTCCATTTATTATATATGTATATCTACACATATCTGTATATACATACATACATAAATGCATAATATTATCTATCTGTATTTATATACATAGGAGGTAGCTGGGTGGCTTAGTGATAGAGTGCTGGTCCTAGAGTCAGGAAGACCTGAGTTCAAATCCAGCTTCAGACACTTATTAGCTGTGTGACTTTGGGCAAGTCATTTAACCTTTGTTTGCCTTAACCCACTGGAGAAGGAAACGGCACCCACTGCAGTATCTTTGCCAAGAAAACCCCATGGACAGCATGGTCCCCAAGATCATGTAAGAGGAAGACATGACTAAACAGCTGAGCAACAACAATAAAATGAGTACATGTACATTCACATCTATGTATCTAATGTGTACTGTCATTTACAGATTATCTCATCTGAATTCAAGCTCCTTAAGGACAGGTACCATATTTTTTGCCTTAAACAAAACCCCTAGTCCTTAGCACTGTGTCTGGAACATAAGTGCTAAAAATGTGTGTTAACTGACTAAGTGCTCTCTGTCCTATGCCATACTTTGTCTCATAATATATATTTGTGTGAGTTAAGGGCAGTACAAGTTGGTGAACTTGTAGGCTGGTAGGCTCCTAAATCAAGAGGTGGAAGGGACTTTAGAGACCATCTAGTCTGACCTACCATGTGCCAGGCACTGCTAAGTGCTGGGGGATACAAAGAAGCACAAAAGACACTCAGTCCTTCCTTTCAAGGAGCTGAAGAGGTAAGATTTGAAGCCACAACTGTTCAAATATCCACAGGCTAGATGAGGGGTGGGGAACTTGCGGCCTCGAGGCCACATGTGGCCCTCTAGGTGCTCAAGTGCGGCCCTTTGATTATATCCAAACTTCACAGAACAAATCCCCTTAACCCTAACTTTAAATAAAAGGATTTGTTCTGTGAAGTTTGGATTCAGTCAAAGGGCCACACTTGAGGACCTACAGGGCCACATGTGGCCTAGAGGCCGTAGATTCCCCACCCCTGGGCTAGACACAGGGAAGTAGCTTAGAGAGCAAATTCCTCTCTTCCTCTTTTCTGTTGTCTGTTGATCTGCTCTGCTGGCATCTGTATGTTTCCTGCAAAGGAAAAATTAGCTCCTAGCAGGCCTCTGCCTTTTGTGCCTTGCTCATTGTCTGAACCTGGGTTTCTTATAGGCCAATATGTGTCACTGCATTTGACAGAATGTTTGTCCGTGGCCGGCTTCACCGCTCATGAACGAATATCCAGATGGACTGCAGCCATTGCACCTCAAGTGTGGCATGGCTCTGTTTACCCAGATGTCTGCTGGGGTTGGCTTTGAGCGTTTTCCCCTACCTGTGTCTCATCCCTGCTGAAACCATAGCTCCATTTGTGTTGCTCTTTGGAGTTTGGTAGATTTCACAGGAAAATAAAGAAAATGATATTATATTCTCTTCTAAAACCCTATGTACCTAAGTCAACAAAGGGAAAACTGTAGAACAGTCAGAACTATAGACTGGCATTGGGATGTTCTAGGCATTGAAAACTGGATCTGGCTTGGAAACTGGCAGAGACTCTGATGGTATCTGATTCATCTTTCATTGCAAATATTTAATTTGTATTTAGTAAATGTTTGAATAGGTGAATGAATGAACCTTTAAGAATATGTTGTTACTTGTCAAGGAAGAATTCCACTCTTACAGGGAATAAATCTTTAAGCTGGCATCCTAAGGTAAGGACTGACCCACCCTTAGGAGGGTTTGGCTTGGAGATGTTTTCATAGTGGAATTAGATTTTCACAGTTCCATATCCGTCTCTCTGCTCCTTCTGATTAACTGCCTACATATGTGAGATAGCTTGCCAGACCAAGCCAAGGTTCAGGCTGCAGTGTGTCCAAGGTGCCTTTTTCCCTATTCCCTCATAGGGTGCATGTATCCTTATCACTCAGTGTATTGTGATGATAGGGTAATTCATATGCCTGAGCACTTACTATCCTTACACGCTACATACTGGTGGATAATGTTGGACCTGGAGTCAGGAAGACCTAAGTTTAAATCCAGTCTAAGACATTTACTAGCTGTGTGACCCTGAACAACCTCTCTCTGCCTCAGTTTCTTCATCTCCAAAATGGGGATAACCACAATATCTAATTCCTTGGGTTATTTGAGGATGAAATAAAATAAATATTTCTAAAGCACTTTGCAAACCTCAAAGCACTGTATAAATGCTAGCTATTATTATTAACTATATTACATACTTGCAGTTTATGATCGCTTTATGTTATAGAATCATAGATCTAGGGCTGAAAGGGACCTTGGAGATCATTTAGACAGACCTACTCACTTTATAGGTGAAGATACTGAGATTCAGAGAAGTTAAGAGACTTGGCCAAGGTCACATAGATTACTGAACCATAGAATTACAGAATCACAGAATTTAGGAGTTGGAAGGGACCCCAGTGGCCACCTAGGAATTTCATGGAATCTCAACTGTAATATACCCAACAAGTGGTCATCCTGCCTTTGTCTGAATGCCTCCAAGGAGAGGAAACCCACCACCTTGCAAAGCAGCCTATTCTACACTTGGGCAGCTTTACTTATTAAAAGGTTCTTCCCTCCCCCACCCAAGTAGTAAGCATCAGAGTTGAGATTTGAACCCAGGTCCTTGACTCTGAATCCTCTGTTCTTTTCATTGCCCCATATTTCTCCTTATTCTTCAGTGTAATAATTATTGTATTTGTGATTACTTTGGCTTCTTGTCTTCAAAAGAGTTCTTGGTGAGTCAGAACTATGCTTTTAGTTTTAGTTTCTTTTTTTTTTTTGAACAGGGATTTATTAGGCTGACACAGATGAACTATATATACAGGTAGTGTTAATATTAGTAATGCCACATTTTTCTTAGTACTCAGTTCAGGTCCTTAGAAATTCTCCCAAGAACTATTCTTTGTTCTGAATTTCAGATCCTTTGTGTCTGATGTATTATTCACTGTGTGATTCTCATGGAACACGATGCATTATTTACAAGGTTGTTGGATTTCTGAAATTCTACAGGCTTTCTTGTAAATTTGTAAATATCAGGCTAGGCTAGGCTGGATTGCTTGTTGCAGCTGCCCCTCCACTCCGAGACATGTCTAATCTGTTGCTCGTCCAACAGCACTCTCTTCCATTCAACTCTTTGCTTTCAGTGGCAGAGGAAATGCTGATACTTAGGATATTGATGCTATATCTAGACCTGCAATCCTCCCTAATTTCCATGATTAATAGGATCAATGGCAAACAGCTTTAAACTCCTAAATGAAACTGAGCACTACATACAGTTCCCAGAGTTTGTTGAACTCCTTGAGAGAAAACCAGTGGTATTGAATGCCACTAGGGGGCAGTAGTGTGCCGATGCATCCTTGGCACATAATTGCACACCATGTTTCTTACCTTTGTGACCAATTTAGTTTTAGAACTTTTAACACTGTGTTTTGGAATGGAATGTTATGAGCTGATGGCATCGGTATTTCCAGGTTCGTATGCTATTTGGATTAACACTAAATGACTTTACTGCTCATTGAGCACTTACTTCTTGCTTTGCTATTGGTAGTTATCTTGTAACTTCCATATGGATTGTCTTCCCATTAGAAGCAAGGCTCTTTGTATTTCCCACTGCACCTAACAGAGTGCCTTGCTTATATTGGAAATATAACATGAGAGCTGGAAGGGCCGTTAGAAATAGACCGAGGACAGAATTTTAACCTCCTATCTATGACAAAACCAATGATCCTGGTCAAGTTCCAGAAATAATATTAAAGGATGGTTTTCAGAAAGCAAAAGGAGAATCATGGAAGATCAACATGACTTCATCAAGAACAGGTCATGTCAGACCAGTCTCAGATCTTTATTTGATAGGGTGAATAGACTGATCTAGAATGCTACAGACCAACTTTCTCTCTGTTCCTCACTGATAGTGCCCCATCTCCTCTCTATGCCTTTGTCCTGGAATCCCCCATGGCTAGAATGCACTCTCCCTCATAGAGTCTCTCTCTTTCTTTAAGATTCAGCTTAGGCACAATTATCTTCATGAACCTTTTTTTTTTAGATTTCCTCAACTGGTAATGTTCTTCCCCAAACTACCTTAGTACTTAGACACACACACACACACACACACACACACACACACACACACACACATTCATGCATTTGGGGTTTTCTTGTCAAAGATACTGGAGTGGTTTGCCATTTTCTTCTTCAGCTCATTTTTCAGACGAGGAGTAGAGGCAAACAGAGTTAAGCAATTTGCCAGGGTTATAGAGCTAGTAAGTGTCTGAAGCCAGAAATGATCTCAGGAAAATCAGTCTTCCTGACGCCATGCCCAACACTCTGTCTACTCTCCTACCTTGCTGCCCAGATGGCCTGAGTACTTTCCTTAAAATGAAGGTTCTGGGAGGAACTTATCAGTTAGGGGAAGGGGCCACAGATGTAGAGTGGTCTTCCAGGATGATAAGGATGCTGGGATAGGGAGAAAAATTAAGTCTGAAGAGACAGGAGCAGACCCCAGAGAGGAATGAGTGACTGAACCTGGCTGGCCTAGGCACTTCCCTTGAATTGGATGTTAAGGGAAAAACTGAGCAATTAGAGGAAGGGATCACCGGGGTAGAATGTTTTTCTGGGGCAAAAAGTCAGCTAGGATCTGCTGAAAAAGAAGTCTGGAGAGTCAGAAGAAAAGCCCAGAGATGAATGAAAAGAGTGAGATGAAGTTTAAATGGATGAGAAAAATAAAATCATAAATTTGAGTTAAAAAATCAACTTCACAAGAGAGGCAAGTCTAGACAACATTCTGGATGAGAAAGATCAAAGAGTCTTACTGAGGTATAAGCTTGCTATGAGTCAGTTACATGATGTGGCTACCTGAGTTAGCGCCTTCCTTCCCATGGCTTCAACTGACTCAAATCAATATTCGAGCCCTAAATATTTTCCAAAACGCAACCTGCCTAAAGGTCCTACTTGCATGGATGACCCATTGGCCCCTCATATTCAGCACGTCCAAAGAAAAACTCTCTATTTTTTCTCCCAGACCTCCCCTTTCTGCATCCTCATTTGTGTTTGCAGCAATGCAAATCAAAAAACTTTTCTCAGGGGCAGCTAGGTGGTGCAGTGGATAGAGCACCAGCCCTGGATTCAGGAGGACCTGAGTTCAAATCTGACCTCAGACACATAACACTTACTAGCTGTGTGACCCTGGGCAAGTCACTTAATCCCATTGCCTAGCCAAAAAAACCCCCCCAAAAACCAATAAAAAAACCCAACCAAACAAAAAAACCCAACTTTTCTTTCTTACCTTCATCTCCATTTGTTTGGCTATTGTCAACTCTGCCTTCGCAATACTTCTCAAATCTATCTTCTTGTCTTTCCTACTACCATGTTTGTACAGGAAGGGACTCATCACTACCTGCATGGAATGTTGACACAGCCTCCTAACTGTTCTCCCATCTCTCCTCTCTCCTTCACAATCCATCCTTAATAACGCTGACGATTCATCTTCCTCAAGCACCGACCTGATCAGATAACTCCTTTGATCAAAAATCTTGAGTGGTTCCCTATTGCCTAGAGAATAAAGTTCAGACTCCTTGTCCTGCCATTCATCCATAATCTGAGACCGTTCCATTTTCCTGCCTAATCACATCCTGCATCTTTCTACCAGTGCTACATGCCAGCCATTTGTTGTTTCCTGTCTATGTCCTCCACTATTTGGCTGCTGTGCATTTGCTCATTATTTTCTGTATGCTAATGCCTTCCAGCCCCTCTCCTCTCTGCATGTGATTTAAATCTCTAAGAATTTTAGAACATAATCATAATCACCAACCTTCATATAGTCATTTAAAAGTGGCAAAGCCTTTTCTATGCACCATCTTATTTGAACCTTTAAACAACCCTGTGAGAAAAATAATAATATAGGCATCATTTTACATTCCCATTTTACAGACAAGAATAACAAGAGATTAAGTGACTCACTCATGGTTTAACATTTAGTGAGCACCAGAGGATTGGATTTGAATGTGTATTTCAGATAAGTCCACTGTTGAAGAGTAGAATAGCCATGTTCCTCCAAGTTTTACCCATTTTTCAAGACTCAAATCATTATGGGTCTGAATTAACATTACTTATCCATCATAGAGGGGTGTGTGTGTGTGTGTGTGTGTGTGTGTGTACTTTGGGTTAGCAAATTTGTGGTTCACTTTATCTATACTACATTATCCAATCCCTCTTTTGACCAATGGGGCACAGATGTACACAGCTTCCTTCCCAGAATAAGAGATAATGTTCATGTTTATATAATAGAGCAAAGCTATCTGGCCTACTCACACACACAAATCAATCTGTCTCTCTCTCTCACATGCATATATGTACATATATTAATATATATTATAGGTTACATATAGTGTATATTTATAAACATTCATATGAGAGAAAGAGAGAGAGAGAGAGAGAGAGAGAGAGAGAGAGAGAGAGAGAGAGA